>NC_084737.1:69380525-69473025 GCF_033978785.1 Entelurus aequoreus
GTCGAAGAATTTTACCCTCACCACGCCCCCACGCCTGCCTGTACCCACCCGCTCTGTGCCCTATATAAACCATGGTATGTGAATGCTTCCATTAAAATCTCCTGATGATTGAGGAAACCCTCATGAAACAGGCCTGTAGAGATGAAATAGTCTTGTGATTTTTTCCCACACATACATATATATATATATATATATATATATATATATATATATATATATATATATATATATATATATATATACAGGTGTATATCAAATATATGGTGAGTTCGTTGAGTCCGCGACATAATAACTGATACAGTCTGCTTGGCCAGTCCTAAAGCATTCGCCATTTTCTGTAGTTAGTCTTCCCTCGTCAGCCAGGTAATACAAATCACACGCTACCTTTTATAGCACATCTACGGGAGCTCGCATTCTCGTTGACTCTCCTTCGACAAATGGACAAAGTTTTTCGCTAAGTAAATTCACAGCTGACCTGGACATTGGAAAGTTCTCTTGCCGTCTGAGAAGTGTTGTATCTGAAATAGCTGCAATCGCTTTCTCTTAAGGTATTAGTGTGTGATTTCCCCAAGCGTCTGTACATGTAGAAGAAGGAGAAACGCGACCATGTCTGGATGACTCGCCTTCATATTTCCAGTGTTTACCTCCGAGTTACGAAACCGCTTTATTATGAAGCTGGCTGTGGCGTTTTCTTTCTGGCGTCACTTCCTGTGTGGGCGTGGTCTTTCTGGCATCACTTCCTCTCCGAACTCACTTTGTAAACGATCAATGAGTCCATACAAAGCTAAGAGCCGGAGATTTAAAAAATACACGGCTGACTTAGCCGTGTAAAAATTTGTCCGCGGAGTTGGACCTTAAACGCTGGTTTAGTGTGGCTGAAACGGGGCTTAGGCTACATAATTATTTGTTTAAGGGGATAAACGACTTAGCGTAGACATGACCTAAGCCTGTGCCCCTGGAGAGGGGGTCCAGACTGAGGCCAAGGAAAAAAAACTCATAGCCATAGCTCACATAAACATGTGTGTAATAAATATACAAACAAACAATATACTATGGTGTTGGAAAGGGTCTTAGGTTACTTTTTAATTGTATTGATACAATTAATCTATTGTATTTTCATGTGTATGTTGGACATTCACTTGTTTAACAACTGTAGCCTTTTCTAACAATCCAACTCCTATTTTGAAATACTTAGGGGATTGTCTATATCTTTTTTATCATTCTGACATATTTTAGCTGTAATCAAACACCCCAAGGATTCTTGCCATCTTCCAAAGTATAACTGCTTGAAATCTGTTATAGATGTTCTTTTTCTATCGTACTGAAGCCGTGCCCACATGAACTCAGTGCTCTCAAGCTATAGATACTGTATGTTCGCTCTGACTTTACCAACGCTGTACCAACTATTACTTTCTCCAAAGAGTAATCACATTCAAAATATTCAAATATCTGGTGTGTGCCATCTTTAAGTTTTGATTACTAAATTTGCGGGTGTTGAAATCACCATGTAAAATCGCTGATACAAATCGGTAGCATATGGCTACAGAAAATCCAAAGCATCGAGCTAGCACATTTAGAAAAGTGGACACTTACTGTACTTTTCAGTGGCATCTTCTTTCTTTGTTGCCATGGGAACTTGTAACATTAACTAGAGGCAAAACGGTTGCGTCCACTCTGAGGGCTTGATTGCCCAGCCAAGTGTGCCAGCCGGTGCCGAGGCTGCAACCAAAAAAATCATAAACTTACACTTAGACTTATTTTTATTGTCATTCAAATTTGAACTTTACAGTACGGATAAGAACAACATTTTGTTGCATTAGCTTGTGGTAGTGCAAGATAAAAGAGCAATAAGGTGCAAATATAAATAAATAGATTACTATACAGATAATTATATTGCACTTTTTCATATGCATCCACGTTTATGGATGTATGTTATATTGTCTTTATATTCCAGCGAGTTAATCCGTTTTCGGGAGGGAATTGAGGGAATTATTTTGATGCGTTCAAGAGTCTTATGGCCTGAGGGAAGAAGCTGTTGAGCCCTTTCCTGTACACACTCTACACCAATGAATGCCGTAGCATCTCACCCACCACAACATACTTAAAATACTCAGATGACACAGCCATTCTCGCACTCCTCTCCAACAGTCAATCCATCCTGGACTATCATAACACAGTCAAACAGTTCACAGAGTCATGCACAGCCAGTTATTTGGAAATCAATGTCAATAAAACAGAAGAAATATGGTTCAACCCCCCCCCCCCCCTCACCTCAGCCCCCCATCATCATAAACACACAAACAGTAAAAACAGTTGACACTTTTAAATACCTGGGCGTAACCTTGGACAATAAACTCACCTTTGATCAGCACACCACGGACATTCAAAAAAGAAGTCAACAAAGACTGTCAGCCATCCGAAAACTTAAAGGACTATATGTTGCACCTCATCTCCTGTTATTACTTTACCAAAGCATTGTTCAACCCATCCTTATGTACTGTTCTACATGTTTTTTCACCATGCTTTCTGTAACCAACCGGACCAAACTCACAGGCATTACAAACATGGCAGCTAAAATCATCGGCCTACCCACACCCAACATTTCAGACTTAAACCACAGGTCCATCACTCGACTGGCAAAAACAATAGTCCGGGATATCACTCACCCACTACACCAATACATCATCCCACTATCATCAGGGCGCAGGTACAGAACCATCAAATTCCGGTAGGGCCCGCCTCAGGAAAAGCCGTATCCCTGCAGCTATAGCCGCCCTAAACAGCAGGCCCGGCCGACCTGTCTGACAAGCCTGTAAATGTGTTGGTCATGTATGATGACTTTTTGTTATTTTTGTTTTGTGATGTGTAATGTCTATTGTTTAAATGTACAGCAGTGAAAATGAATTTCCCCAACAGGGACCAATAAATCTAAATCTAAATCTAATCTGTTACAGAACCTGTAGGTCTGCTGCAACCAAAAAAATCATTGAAACATGTCACCTTTTGATTTTCCGTGGGTTGCGACTTGTCCAGGGTATACCCCGCCTTCCGCCCGATTGTAGCTGAGATAGGCTCCAGCGTCCCCCGCGACCCCGAAGGGAATAAGAAGTAGAAAATCGATGGATGGATGATACCCACTAGTACCGACAGACTTCTGCTCAGTCCCTATGAAAGTACTGAGTCCCTAGACTCACGACAAACTGGTATGTTCAATGACAGTGAGGAAGTGCCTGACTGATCGATTTGAACTCGCCATTGTTACTAATGCTGTTATTTTGAAATGTCTTTTTCAAGTTGCAAAAGCTATTTGTTGTTGCTTTAAAATGATCTCCTACAACTAAAATAAATATACATGCTGTTATAATGAAGGTGCCCTTTATGTTGTGTAAGTCTGACAATAGTGTATTTGAAGATTGTTTCCTTGATGCTGGAATTTAAACAGTTTTAAAATACGTTTCTCAAGCCCGCTGTTTCGTGTATCCATAGCTTTAATGCGAATGACCTGCGCTTGTCCGCGATGCTCCAAGACAGTGTGTAGCTCAAAATAAGCACTATTGTGCACTTTATTCACTTTTTACATACACACGGTAATGCTGCACGTGTCCAATGTAAAGTTAAAGTACCAATGATTGTCACACACACACTAGGTGTGGTGAAATTATCCTCTGCATTTGACCCATCACCCTTGATCACCCCCTGGGAGGCAAGTGAACAGCAGCGGTCGCCGCGCCCGGGAATCATTTTGGTGATTTAAGCCCCAATTCCAACTCTTGATGCTGAGTGTCAAGCAGGAAGGTAATGGGTCCCATTTTTATCGTCATTGGTATGGCTCGGCCGGGGTTTGAACTCACGACCTACCGATCTCAGGGCGGACACTCTAACCACGAGGCCACAAGAGATGAAATATATGACATGCAGCAATAGAACATTAAAGGCCTACTGAAATGCGATTTTCTTATTTAAACGGGGATAGCAGGTCCATTCTATGTGTCATACTTGATCATTTTGCGATATTGCCATATTTTTGCTGAAAGGATTTAGTAGAGAACATCGACGATAAAGTTCGCAACTTTTGGTCGCTGATAAAAAAGCCTTGCCTGTACCGGAAGTAGCAGACGATATGCGCGTGACGTCACCGGTTGTGGAGCTCCTCACATCTGCACATTGTTTACAATCATGGCCACCAGCAGCGAGAGCGATTCGGACAGAGAAAGCGACGATTTCCCCATTAATTTGAGCAAGGATAAAAGATTCGTGGATGAGGAAAGTGAGAGTGAAGGACTAGAGGGCATGCCACAAATTAATCCCGCATAACAAACACCTCCCCCCTCCCGTCCATATAACCCACAAATACAACTCAAACACCCGCACAACACACTCAATCCCACAGCCCAAAGTACTGTTCACCTTCCCAAAGTTCATACAGCACATATATTTCCCCAAAGTCTCCAAAGTTACGTACGTGACATGCACATAGCGGCACGCACGTACGGGCAAGCGATCAAATGTTTGGAAGCCGCAGCTGCGTACTCACGGTAGCGCGTATCCAACTCAAAGTCCTCCTGGTAAGAGTCTCTGTTGTCCCAGTTCTCCACAGGCCAATGGTAAAGCTTGACTGTCATCTTTCGGGAATGTAAACAATGAAACACCGGCTACGTGTTTGTGTTGCTGCAGCCGGTCGCAATACACCGCTTCCCACCTATAGCTTTCTTCTTTGCTGTCTCCATTGTTCATTGAACAAATTGCAAAAGATTCACCAACACAGATGTCCAGAATACTGTGGAATTTTGCGATGAAAACCGACGACTTAATAGCTGGCCCCAATGCTGTCCCAAAATGTCCTCTACAATCCGTGACGTCACGCGCAGGTGTCATCATACCGAGACGTTTTCAGCAGGATATTTCGCGCGAAATTTAAAATTGCACTTTAGTAAGCTAACCCGGCGGTATTGGCATGTGTTGCAATGTTAAGATTTCATCTTTGATGTATAAACTATCAGACTGCGTGGTCGGTAGCAGTGGGTTTCAGTAGGCCTTTAATACCTGGGACAGGAGGGCACTAACATTAGCAACACGAGCATTGCAATGTGAGCTACAATAATAACATTCCATTTCACGCAAGTTTAGCATATTCACTGAAGAAAAAAAGCCGTGCCAGCAACTTGCCGTTGTGTCCTTGGGCAAGACACTTTACCCACCTGCTCCCAGTGCCACCCACACTGGTTTAAATGTAACTTAGATATTGGGTTTCACTATGTAAAAGCGCTTTGAGTCACTGGAGAAAAGCGCTATATAAATATAATTCACTTCACTTCAAAATTCTGGCTCTAGGCTAATGGCAGAGCTGCAGGTTTTATTTAAAGATGTGTAGAGAAGCCTCCCCACCGTTCGTTTTTTTTACAAAGATGTCCTCTGTGAAGTGGTGGGGGTATAGATGGGAAAGACTCATCTAGCTAGGGGAGAGTCAGAGGCGGTATCATGTCCATGTGGAAGTAGGGTTTTCCTTCATGACGTCATAAAAACCCAGAGCAAACCACTTTAGTGCCTCTTCTCTCAAAAGTGGAGCAAAAAAGATGAGGGAGATGATTAATTTTTGGTGCTTAGAAACAGGCTTTGGGACACATATTACTGTAAGACTGTCATTAAAAAGTAAATTTTGCATAATAGGGGATTTTTAATAACTCCTAAACGGAGCTATATTCGGTTAGTGGAATTATGTATATTCCACAGGCAGGTTCCAGTAATAAAGACTAAAACCAGCAAAAAAAAATGTCCTCATTCAGTGTACTGAAAAGACAAAAAAATTAGTAAACAAAATAAGTCATGCAGGTGTGAGGCCCTGACTAAAATATGCCACGTAGAAAGGTGTTGAGTTGCCAGAGGACAACAAGAGAAATAAATAGCATTCTTTGAGGGAATGATCAGATATCGACATGCATATGCAGTAGATGTGACGCTACATGCACTGATAGACATCGCGTCCCTGCGGGCATGTCATAAAAAGGGAAGCCAAGCCCTTTCAGATCAGTGAAAATGCATCATCCAGCAGTGGCAACACAAACGAGTACAAACATTGTACAACTTCACTTGTTTTTCAAGTGATTTCCTTCTATTGTGCAACACTTGTTTGTAAAGCAATTTAGCGGCTGAGGTTTTAAAGTGGACGTGTTTTAATCACGGCAGCATGAATCTCCTGTATTGGGTCACAATGGCTACAGGATAGGTGAATGTATTGCTGTCAGGGTAAGTGCCAAACATAAACTACTTTATAATCAAATGGTTCATTTATGTCGTTCACACTGACAGCGAGTCATTCAGTGGAACGTCTGCCTTACTCACGATGCAACAAAATAAACAATCACAACACGTAAATGGTAAGTTATAACACAGCATAAACACTGCGCCCACCACGGGCAGAAACCACCAGCTGGGTCTCAGCAGTGCTCAAAATAATCAATACGCTGACCAGGAAATACTACAAAGTATACTGTACACAGGTTAGCACACATACGGTTGGTACTAGCAGGGTTCGTACGGGTGCTTAAAAACCTTGAAAATGCTTGGATTTGAATGTTGTGTTTTCAAGGTTTGAAAAATGCTTGAATTTTAGGTGAAGTGCTTGTAAATGCTTGGAAATGTTCATCATGTTTCTCGGCAGTCTGACTCAATAGGCTAATTATAAAATGGAAAAAAAAAAAAAAAAAGTTTCCTTAAAAATGAAAGCTACACGCTTGATCTGTTGGCTTTGCACGAGCCCTTACATTAGGTTGTTGTCATGCCAGAGCCGTAAGGAAGTAGAATTGTCTCACATCCACTTATATATATCAATATGATATTAATACATATGTATATATTAATAAATATACAAATACAAATACAAATAAATAAATATAATATTAGACTTAAACTTAGACTTAGACAAACTTTAATGATCCACAAGGGAAATTGTTCAACACAGTAGCTCAAATATATGTATAAATAAACGCGTATTTGTAAATATATTATTGAGATTTGAAAATATATACAAATAAAATGTATAAATATAAAAAAATGTGACATACAAATAAATCAAGAATTTGTATAAATAAACGTGTATTTGTAAATATACGTTTGAGATTTGAATATAAATATGCTTGATTTTGTATTTGTATTGAATTTGCATATGTGGATCAATTTTTTGCTTTTGTGTCTATGAGACATTCCTACCAGATGCACTAATAAATGTGACCTACACACTCCCCTGAACAACCAGCAGAGGGCACTGCAGCCAGAGTGGTCTGGGTCACAGAGCATTATATGCATTATATGCAAAATTCCCGGAGTTCTCTGCACAAAAACAATCCACGTCTTTACAGAGAGAACGCACAATGGGCCTGAGCTAGTTAACGTTAGCGTTGTATTAGCTAATGCTAATTTATCCAGTTAATCTGAACGACTGTGCCAGCTGCTTATTTTATTGTATCAATGCCGTTTAATGACCCTGTCCCGATGTACAGTAGATCCCACCCTCCCACCCAATCTCCCGAATTCAGAGGTCTCAAGGTTGGCAAGTATGAGAATAAACCCTTTATTTGGAGCAAGTGCTAGTCAGATCAATAAATACATATGATCAATCAATCAATCAATGTTTATTTATATAGCCCTAAATCACAAGTGTCTCAAAGGGCTGTACAAGCCACAACGACATCCTCGGTACAGAGCCCACATACGGGCAAGGAAAAACTCACCCCAGTGGGACGTCGGTGAATGACTATGAGAAACCTTGGAGAGGACCGCATATGTGGGTAACCCCCCCCCCCCCCCCCTCTAGGGGAGACCGAAAGCAATGGATGTCGAATGGGTCTGACATAACATTGTGAAAGTCCAGTCCACAGTGGATCCAACACATCAGCGAGAGTCCTGTCCACAGCGGGGCCAGCAGGAAACCATCCCGAGCGGAGACGGGTCAGCAGCGCAGAGATGTCCCCAACCGATGCACAGGCTAGTGGTCCACCCGGGGTCCCGACTCTGGACAGCCAGCACTTCATCCATGGCCACCAGACCTATGCAACTCCCCCTCGCAAGGGACAGGGGAGAAGAGGAGAGAAGAAAAGAAACGGCAGATCAACTGGTCTAAAAAAGGGGGGTCTATTTAAAGGCTAGATTATACAAATGAGTTTTAAGATGGGACTTAAATGCTTCTACTGAGGTAGCATCTCTAACTGTTACCGGGAGGGCATTCCAGAGTACTGGAGCCCGAATAGAAAACGCTCTATAGCCCGCAGACTTTTTTTTTGGCTCTGGGAATCACTAATAAGCCGGAGTTCTTTGAACGCAGATTTCTTGTCGGGACATATGGTACAATACAATCGGCAAGATAGGCTGGAGCTAAACCGTGTAGTATTTTATACGTAAGTAGTAAAACCTTAAAGTCGCATCTTAAGTGCACAGGAAGCCAGTGCAGGTGAGCCAGTATAGTCGTAATATGATCAAACTTTCTTGTTTTTGTCAAAAGCCTTGCAGCCGCATTTTGTACTAACTGTAATCTTTTAATGCTAGACAAAGGGAGACCCGAAAATAATACGTTACAGTAATCAAGACGAGACGTAACGAACGCATGAATAATGATCTCAGCGTCGCTAGTGGACAAGATGGAACGAATTTTAGCGATATTACGGAGATGAAAGAAGGCCGTTTTAGTAACACTCTTAATGTGTGACTCAAACGAGAGAGTTGGGTCGAAGATAATACCCAGATTCTTTACCGAGTCGCCTTGTGTAATTGTTTGGTTGTCAAATGTTAAGGTGGTATTATTAAATAGATGTTGGTATCTAGCAGGACCGATAATCAGCATTTCCGTTTTCTTAGCGTTGAGTTGCAAAAAGTTAGCGGACATCCATTGTTTAATTTCATTAAGACACGCCACCAGCTGACTACAATCCAGCGTGTTGGTCAGCTTTAGGGCCATGTAGAGTTGAGTGTCATCAGCATAACAGTGAAACCTAACACCGTACTTGCGTATGATGTCACCCAGCGGCAGCATGTAAATACTAAAGAGTGCATGGCCAAGAACCGAACCCTGGGGAACTCCGCACGTTACCTTGACATAGTCCGAGGTCACATTGTTATGGAAGACGCACTGCATCCTGTCAGTATGATAAGAGTTAAACCAAGACAAGGCTAAGTCTGACATACCAATACGTGTTTTGATACGCTCTAATAAAATATTATGATCGACGGTATCGAAAGCGGCGCTAAGATCAAGAAGCAGCAACATAGATGACGCATCAGAATCCATCATTAGCAATAGATCATTAGTCATTTTTGCGAGGGCTGTCTCCGTAGAGTGATTTGCCCTGAAACCGGATTGAAAAGGTTCACAGAGATTGTTAGTCACTAAGTGTTCATTTAGCTGCTGTGCAAGGTGGGAGACCGGTCGGTAGTTTACCATGAGGTCAGGATCGAGGTTAGGTCTTTTGAGCAGAGGATGAATAACCGCTTTTTTGAATGCTAGGGGAACAGTGCCGGAGGAAAGTGATAAGTTTATTATATTTAACACTGATGGACCTAATAATACAAACAGTTCCTTGATAAGTTTCCCAGGAAGTGGGTCAAGTAAACATGTTGTTTGTTTTATCCCACTTACACGCTGTAATAATTCCTCTAATGCTATTTCATCAAAAATAGAGAGACTATTTTGGAGGGCAGTGTCCGTCGTATATACAGTCGTATTTGTGTTAATAGAACCCAGTTGTAGCTGGGATGCGTTGTCTTTAATCTCCTTTCTAATGAGTTCAATTTTCTTATTTAAGAAATTCATAAAATCATCTGCCGAGCGGGTGGAGCTACTGGGAGGAGTCCCTTGTTGGGTTAGCGATGCTACTGTACTAAACAGAAATTTAGGATCGTTTTTGTTGAGGCGGATGAGATTTGAGTAGTATTTAGCTTTAGCTAAGGTAAGCATGCGTTTATAAGTTATTAAACTATCACTCCATGCTTGATGGAAAACCTCAAGTTTAGTCGCGCGCCATTTGCGTTCCAGTTTTCTACATGATAATTTATGAGCTCTAATTTCTTCTGTAAACCATGGGGTGCGCCTTTTAGGGGCCCTTTTTTGCTTTAGCGGTGCTATACTATTAATAATTTCGCGCAAGGCATCGTCAACGTTGTTAGTGAGGTTATCAATAGAGCCAACATAATTTGGGAATGGTGCCATTACCGAAGGCAGTAGGTCAGCAAGAGTCATCGTTGTGGCAGCATTAATGTTGCGGCCGCTATAGCAGTTATTATTATTATTAGCTTGTTGACAATGAGTCAAAACTTCAAATTTTATAAGGTAATGATCGGACATTACTTTAGTATATGGAAGTATCATAACTTTGGAGGTGGTGACACCCCTGACAAGCACTAGATATATTGTATTACCGTTGCGATGCGTGGGTTCATGTATTATTTGTGTAAGACCACAGCTATCAATTATAGTTTGGAGCGCCACGCACTGAGGGTCAGATGGGGTATTCATATGGATATTAAAGTCCCCCATTATGATTATATTGTCGGCGTGCGTCACTAGATCAGCAACGAACTCTGAGAATTCACTGATAAAGTCCGAATAGGGCCCAGGGGGGCGGTAGATAACAGCCAGGTCGAGAGGTAGCGGTGTGACAGACCTCATAGTAAGCACCTCAAACGATTTATATTTATTATTTAGGTTAGGGGTAAGGTTGAAATTTTCATTGTATATTAGAGCGACACCCCCTCCCCTTTTAAGAGGACGGGAAACATGCGCATTCGTATAGTTAGGAGGAGATGCCTCATTGAGCGCAAAACATTCGTCTGGTTTGAGCCAGGTTTCGCTAAGACCAATGACGTTAAGATTGTTGTCTCTAATGACCTCATTAACTAATAACGCCTTGGGAGACAATGATCTTATGTTTAAAAAGCCCATATTATAGGTATTGGGCTGTTTTGACGAGTTTTTGTTAAGATTATCCATAGTGGCAATATTAACAATATTGCGTTTATTATGCGTAGTGCACTTTAAATAGTTTCGACCATATCTAGGAATTGATATGACGGGAATTTTCCGATTGTTTGCTTGGTGCTGCAATAGACTGGACATATCATAATTTGCCACCTCAGTAGAATGCATGTCCACCTCTGACACAGACACAACAGAAAAAACATTATGTGAATTGTGTATTATTCTAAGAGAATTGCTATGCGTACATGGATTATCCAGCCTGGCGCTGGCTAGTTCTAGCTTAACTGACTCCTCACCCGGACTAACAGACATTGTAATTGCCTGTGACCGGGCTTGCTCTAGTGTAGTCAGTCAAGTGAGACTTAAATAGTAGTCTATGTTTCTAGACAGGATGATGGCGCCTTCCTGGTTAGGGTGAAGGCCGTCTCTCATCAGCAAGCCTGGTTTGCCCCAGAAAGAGGGCCAGTTATCAATAAACGTTAGTCCCTGTTGCCTACAGAAGATAGCCAGCCACTTGTTAAGCGAGACTAATCTGCTATATCTCTCTTCATTGCCTCTCGCAGGCAGGGGGCCAGAGACAATTACTCGATGCCTGGACATCTTTCTGGCGAGATCACAAGTCCTGGCTATGTTTCTCTTTGTAATCTCTGACTGTCTCATTCTAGTGTCATTGGAGCCAACGTGTACAACTATATTCGCATAATTAGTGGTGCGATTAGCCTGTCGTACGTGTTTACTAGGCCTGTTGCGAGTTAGCTCCCTAAGATTAGCTTCAATGTCAGGTGCTCTGGCCCCGGGGATACACTTTACTGTGGCTGGTTTGCTAAGCTTTATGTTTCGGGTGATGGAGTCCCCTATGACTAAGGTGTGGTGCCCGGTAGACTGGGGTGTAGGACTAGCTAAAGAGCTAAATCTATTATGCGTCTCAACCGGTACACCGTAGCTTGTAGGCCGCTTAGGACTGCTACAAGCTGGGATAGTTAGCTCGCTACAGCTAACGCTAGCAGATGTGTCCGCAACATCTAAAGTTACGACATTACTCTGCTCTAACTGGTGGACACGGCCCTCTAGCAGAGCCAACCTCTCAGTGAGTATGGTGCAAGACGCAGGAAGCCATTACACCATTCACAGTGTTTTCTGTCACCGAGTGAAGTTCCTGCTGTCCTCAGGGCAGTGGTCGCGGTCTGCGGGAGTAGCTTCCTACTTACCTTCTGACCGGCGCTGCCTTTCTCCGCGCTAGCTTAGCAGCTAGCTAGCTGAGGAAAGGGTGGTGGGACAGAGATCGGGTGATTTGCAAGTTAAATAGTACCACTAAATATGTTTGAGAAGTGATAAAGAAAGCTGTAGAACAATTAAAAGCACACAGAGCGATACTTAGCCTTTTTCGCAACAGCGAACAGACGGCGAGCAGTCAAGACTGTTGAACTAACCGACCACAGTCAGTCAGGCTGGGCCCTGACTGCTCCTCCTCCCAGTCTCTGAGTACAGGGGTGCCACATGGTCGTGTCCTCAGCCCTTTCCTTGACTACTGCACGCCCAGCCTGCGTAGCAATGATGCCATCATAAAACATACAAGAGTGGTGGGCCTGATCAGCGAGGGAGACGAGACGGCGTACTTGGACGAGGTCCTCCTGGCGGGGTGGTAAATCAGTTCTTATAACACATTTTTATGCACTATCTTTTAAAAACAAGCTGAGCGAGAATAAAAAAAAACCTTTTTTTAGTAGTGTCTTAAATATTTTGAATAGTTTGTTAGTTGCTTTCATCAGTTTTTGTTTTTTTTACATATTTTTTTAAACTGTTAGATGTTTTTATATATTTTATTTACCCATTTTTTGGTCAATCTTTGTAATTTTATTAAATTAAAAAAAGCACAGCACTTTGGGGCAGCTTGAGCTTTTGTTTAAAGGTGCTTTATAAATCAACCTTGACCTTTCTGTTTGCTTTCATTTTCTGTCACTGCACCTCTGGCTTGAGCCCTGGCTCCCTCACCTGTGTCTGGTTGGCAATCAGGAAACACCTGTTCCTGGTTGCCAATCAGGCTGCTTTATATGCCAGCCGTGTGCTTCAGACTCATTTCTTTGCTTAGTGGCTATGCTGCTGAGACAGGCGTTTGTTTGTTGCTACCCTAACAAGTGCAGTGTTGTGCACTCCCTAGCTGCACTAGCTTTATTTTGTACCTAGCTTGTTACCTGCATTTCACCTTCTGTCTCCTCATCTTGGGGTCACCCTGCATGCTTTGCTTGTGTCAACCTGACAGAAAGTATACTGTGAGTGTTGTTTATCTTTTTTTAAATAAAACCTGGTTAAATGATTTCATTAAGTCCATAAATACCTTTTGAGGATGTTCAACAATACTGTAATAATCTTTGTCGATAATAACTGTGATAATAAATATTCATATCATTACATCACTCAGTCACAGTAACTTGAAATACATATTATATAAAAGGATTATATATGAGTAAAACGTTTATGGTGTTTTGATATATATTGTGAATAAGGAATGCCAATACTTTGTTAATGTTCTGGCAACATAAGCTTATTTACTTAGAACAGGTTGAAGCAAGCTATGAAAATAAATGTTACAAAAATGTGTAGCTCTCAGAAGAAAAGAGGATGGAAACACCAGTTTTAGACTAGTTTTAGACTTTAGTTAATTTTCGAACATGATCTAATTGTTACGGGTGTACAGGGGAAAAAGACTGCACAGACAGGAGGGACGTCGTTTAACTCTATATTTATTTAAATACAATAATATGAAGTGTGAACTAACCCAAATGTGTGTATGGTGTGCGACTATGTGTGGGAATTAAATGTTGAGTGTTACCAGTAGTGTTGAGCGAGAGGCGGAAGTCCAAAGAGGGGCACGGCTGGCTCGGGGGTCCGTGAGCAGGCAGGAAGTCGGGGGCAATAGAGAGGCGTCAAAGTCCGTATCCAGGCGGGAGGTCGAGATCCAATAGGTGCAGCCAGAGAAGCAGAGGGGAACACAGACACACAGCTCGTAACGCGGGAACGGAGGTAGACTGCTGGAAGACGACAAGGGGGACATGAGACCGATCAACACGGAGGGGGAGAAGCACAGAGAGAGAGTATGCATATAGCGAGTAGAATATTGGCTTACTGTACAGGAACAGGTAGCTACGTTCTGGCACAGGATGCAGGTTCGCACTGGCTTATGAAGGCAGATGCTCTCATCAGCGACAGGTGTGTTGATTGCTGATGATTGATTGAATGCAGCTGCTTGCTGCAGCCGGAGTGACGCGCGCCGGCGGGCTCTTGAGGGCGCGCCCAGCGCAGCGCACAAATGAATGCACACCCGAGCCGTGACACTAATATTGCCATTAACAAAGCACATTTTTCAATATCATCCTTGCTCTAATCATCTCAGTTATTGTTTTTTCCAAGTCACGACTTGAGTTTAGTCAGTTTATCCTTCAACTCAATAACAATGTCAAGGTTATAAAACAAATGTATCGATTAGAGAAAAGCAACACATCCATTTTTGATGACTAGCAGTGCGCCCTCTGGTGTCCAACACTTGAGCAGAGTATGTATATAATATCAAATATATTGTTCGTAAATGGGCGGCATCTGAACCACTCACATCACACCCGCATGACTAATAAAGCAGTAAGCATGCATCCTTCATGTCAGTTCCATTTTTGGCATGTAAATAAATGCGTAGCTAATTAATGCATTACGACATCCTAACTGGGAGTAGTTGTAATCGGTAATATTTTCTTGCAATGTTTGTTTTTGTGTGAACATGATGAGACACATACTGTAATCCTGCCAAGGAAAAAAAGCCTCATATGAGGCTCATAAATCTGTCAGTCTGGGCATACTTTTCCACACCTTCGTCGTGGCCTTAACTGCCTCCACTAAATAGGAGGAGGATGTTTGTCTGACTGTGTACAATGTTCTTATGATAGCTACACTAGGTATATTTTGGAGGATCCACACATGGAAGAAATCGCTGAAAATATTAAATTGTGACATTTTCATTGTAACAAATCATGCTTTAATGTAGTATTCTGTCGATTTCTTGCGAATTTGCTGCGTGATAATTGTCGTGTTTTCATTTTATGACACCATGAATTGGTTCGGTACGTAACAATGATGCCCTAGTTCAAGGATTCTCAAAGTGTTTTATTTTCCTATACTCAAACACAGTGTTACTGTTCAAACTGTATGGAATGTTAGAGAGCCAAAAATATTGAATATACTTGTTGAAAAAAAAACCCTGCCTTATTCTAATGAATATTTAACCTACTATGTTACTGTATTATATTGTTGGTCATTATGGTAGTACTTGGAGATGTAATTATTACCGATATAGTAATAAACTGTGGTAAAAATTGGTTAAAATTTCCGTTTTAAATTTTTATCATCCGATAACCGTGATTGGTTACTGCACTTTGAAAAACTCATGGAGATACTGCTCATTTCCTGGAGAAGCAGCAAGCACGCTAATTGCTAGTGAGCTTAAATGTTAACATAAATTAAATATTTCTAAAGTTTCTTCTGCCAATTAAGGTGTCATGATCCTCCACAACAGTTTTAGACTTGTGTTGTTTCCTGCTGTGGGTGGTGTTATTTCTGCTCCATTCTTGGATGTTATTGCTCTAATTCTAATCTGAGGTACCTAATTCAGGCCACCTTTGGATGTGGCGCCAAAATGCAGAATGACAATTAATAACGATAAAAATACATGAATAAAATGTTTGTGTAATGCGAACTCTGTACACTTAATTGGAATGTTTTCTTTAAAAAAAAATAACAGTCTAACCCAGGGGTCACCAACCTTTTTGAAACCAAGAGGTACTTCTTGGGTACTGATTAATGCTAAGGGCTACCAGTTTGAGACACACTTAAATAAATTGCCAGAAATAGCCAATCTGCTCAATTTACCTTTAACTCTGTTATTATTAATAATTAATGATATTTATCTTTGTGGAAACACTGATCATCTTAATGATTTCTCACAATAAATATATATATAGAAACAGATAAATATCAACATGCAACACTTTATTTTTATATATTCTCTAAGTGCACATTTTTCAAATTGAACATTTTCAAATGATCACTTCTAAGACAGTCTTGTGAAATTACAATATCCCATTTTAACTAGCTAGCCACTAACATTTTTTGAACAAATCATGAATTACTTTGCACCATGTTTGTACAAATAATAACTCATGTGAAATACAAAAGTCAACTCTCAAATGTTTAAATAAATCATGTCACACTTTGAACTGGACACCAAATCTGTTATCTGTTTCTTTGTCAGTTTGTGAAGACCAAGTCTTTAAAATATTTTCTTGGATTTTCAAATTCTATTTGAGTTTTGTCTCTCTTAGAATTAAAAATGTCGAGCAAAGCGAGACCAGCTTGCTAGTAAATAAATAAAATTAAAAAATAGAGGCAGCTCACTGGTAAGTGCTGCTATTTGAGCTGTTTTTAGAACAAGCCAGCGGGCTACTCATCTGGTCCTTACTGGCTACCTGATGCCTGCGGGCACCGCGTTGGTGATCCCTGGTCTAACCTATGACCTATGACCTATGACCTATGACGTGACATGCTGCTACCTGCGCCTGTGCCATTAACCTGACTAGTACACTGCTGCTACTGCTACTGGAGGGTGCACGTCACATCGGGTCACGGTCGAAATAGGCCTGTGGAGCAATTGTATCTAATCGAAAGGATTCAAGATGGCGCGATGAACGGACTTACTTGCGGGAGCAGCATCTAAAAAGGATATAAACTTGTGAAAACGGCTCATGTATGATTGAAAAGAAACCTAATAGTTTCCCTATTGTGACGGTACAGCGGGAGAAGGAGACAGCAGTGTGACAGTGACGTCGTTAGCAGTCAGCGTATTTATTAACATGCAGCTTGAAATGTAAGTGAGGTGTGTGCGTAATCCAAATAGATGGCGTGTGACTATGTGTGCCAACTATATATGAGTGGTTGCCAGCGGAAAGGCAGGCTCGGAAGTCCAAAGGCAGGCTCGGAAGTCCAAAGACAGGCGGAAGGTCAAGGGCTGGAGTGAGCCGTCGTGGTCAGTGGGCAGGCGTGAGGTCGAAATCCAGAGGGGCAAGGGGAAGTCCAGAGGGGATCCGGGAAGACGAGACACACAGCTCGACAACGAGAAAGGGCGACGGGAAGCTGGACAACGAAACAACACGGGACACAATGAACACGACGGGGAGGGAACGCAGAGAGAGGATAAGCACATGCGAGAAGGCTGGTGTTAGAAAGGTTCCCAAACTCCGTCCACCTTAAGAGACTGTTATGAGCCGTCCACCTTAAGAGACTGTTATGAGCCGTCCACCTTAAGAGACTGTTTTGAGCCGTCCACCTTAAGAGACTGTTATGAGCCGTCCACCTTAAGAGCGCAAGGCATTGTGGCGTGCTCATTCATTCTACCCACAACAGAGCACAGAGCGGTGAATGCACGTCATTTACATTTGCTGCCTATATATATATAAAACTTATAATATTGTACAGCACTGCGGTGCCGGGTGCGTCACTGACGAACGTAAGTTCATTATATAGTTAAGAATTCTAATGTACACGTTTAATTGCCTGTTTGACTTCTCTGCATTTGTTTGTTTCCGATGCTAGTTGAAAGTAATCCATTACTTACTTGCGCGCAGTGTGCCTTGTTTACAGCGTCTAGACAATGTAATTCATGTACCAGTTCTTTATCTCTTTAAAGAGAGCATTTGCGGACATTTGTGCCTTGTACAAGGAGGCAAGCACCTATTCTGCACGGCAGGTCACAAGTACCACGTTTACGTGCCTTCTGTAGCGTGCAGTGACACCTTGTGGTCTAGTTAAGACATTTAAGTTCAGTTAAATGTTGGGATGATGTTATTTGAGTGTTTGGTTTGGTGCTATCCTGCAGTGTGTATGGCAGGGCTTACTGTTTACTGGTGAAGCTAATGTTTACTAAATGCCAATTATTACCGGTATATGCTATATTGTGTATCCATGATATATTACTGCATTAAGAACCACCAATACTAGCCAGTGTTGTACCATTCAACTAATCCATGCCTGTCAACCTGCCTACAAAAGAAGTAAACTGCCCTATGCCAAACGAACTGTCCTGTCCATTGTGTCCTGACCGACGCCCCGGGGACGCCCCTTTATAGAACCATACAGTCCTTTTATAACTCTCCACAACATTGTGGTCCTTCGAGCCGGATAGCTTCATTTACCCCTGGACATTATGGACTTCGAAGGATTAGGAGCACGGCCTAGGCGTCAGACACGCCCAACAACCCGCTTTGATGATTACCAGCTCAGCAACATCAGGCAAAGACACAGGCACGGGCATGAAGAAGAATGGTTATCTCACGAGAAGGAGGGTGCAGCCAAGTCAACCCCCCCATACTCTACCCCCGCTCCCTACTCCCATCAGCTTAGGCGAGATGCTGCTTGTCATGAAGAGGACCCGTACGAACCAGAGTGGCAGAGGTACAGGTCAGACACCCAGCTAGCCCACCTACAGCATGTAGAGAGAGAGACAAGGGAGGAGTTGACCCGAGAACCAACCCCAATCCATCATTCACCTCAGGAACTCTCTCTAAGAGATGAAGTCAGTCAAATACTGAGAAAAAGCGCCATGCTACAGCAGTCACAGCTGACCGTGCAAGCGGATGTGGCTGCATTAGGTCAAGTTCATAACGAAATTAAAAGACTGACTAACACAGTAATCAACCTTCAGCAAGGTACACCACGACCCGCCAGTCAACTCAACCCCAATTCTGTATATACCGAGGATGAAGAGGAGTGGTCTGAACCCCCTCCACCATGGCCAGACACAGCGGCCCTGGAACGTCCGCCAGGTCAACCAGTCATGGACCGACTAGATCAGATTATTGTTGAGCTACAGCTGATAAGGAGCCAGACCTTGTCAGCTAGCCACCGCAAGGTGTCACCAGCGAAGGTTGGCAATAAACCACAGTACCTTCAAACCCGACAGCTAAGTAGCGAGCCTTGTCCCCCCTACATGGCTCACACCTACACCAGTCCTACACGCTCTCCAGAGGAACCTACCTACATGGCACGCTATCCACCGCAACAGTTGCCACACCACTTCCAGCGTGCTGTTCAGCCCCCACACCAGAGACCTGCGTATCACATCACTACATCAACAATGCTGCAACACCAACCACCGGCTCAGGCTCCTCCCACCAGAGCTATGCCCCACGTTGCAGACTATGCACCACAGCAGCTGCTGAACCAGTACCAGCCACACTATGCACAAGTACAGTATCTCCCTTGTGTAACTCCCTCCTATGCAACCACTTATACGTCTAGCCAGCCTGGGTACATGCCAGTGTCCACACAAGCAGCCCCGTGGATTCAGAGACAGGGCCAGCAAACCCCTCCTCCACCACGCTATGAATCAGCAGCTGCAGCTGCTGAACAGACCTACAGAGGCCCACGCCCGACCATACCAAACTTCAGTCACTACGACCCATGTGAGTTTGCCCGTTTGAAAATAGCCCTGGAGAACCTCCTGCCTACAGAAGGGACTGAAATGTTCAAGTACCAGATTCTGGTAGACCATCTGAGGCTTGAAGAGGCAAAATTGATAGCAGATGCATATCTCAACTCCCCCACGCCCTACACTGACACCATGTCAGCCCTCAATGAGAAATTCGGCCAGCCCCACCAGATAGCCCTCAGGAAGATAGCCAGTGTGCTAGACTCACCTGATGTTCGCCGTGGAGACACCGCAGCCTTTGGGCGGTTTGCTCTCCATGTTCAGTCATTGGTTGGCCTACTTAAGTCGTTGGGCACTGACGGTGAAGTGGAGCTTCGCTGTGGATCTCACGTGGTGAGACTGTTAAGCAAACTACCCGCAGAGCAACGGGCAGACTTTCGTCGGACCACCTTTAAGAACCCCGGGACTGTTACCACCCTGTGCGATCTAGCCCAGTGGCTCCAGCACGAATCCTGGTGTCAGGATTTCGACGGACAGACACTCATAAGAGAAAAGGAAAACCAAGTGTCCCGGTATGAGGGTCGCCAGGGACGGCGACCTGTTACCGTCCTCCATGGATCAAAGGACTCTGAAGAAAATGATGGACATACTAGAGCCTCAGAGGGAAAGAAGGGGAGAGCTAAGCCCTATTGCCCTTTCTGCGAGAGCGATGAACACTTCCTCAGCCAGTGTACAGAAGTCACAAAGCTAAACAAAGAAACTCTCACTGAGTGGATAAAGGCCAACAAAAGGTGCTGGTGCTGTGCACGGCCTCACCAAGCCGCTCAGTGTGACTTAAAGAAGCCCTGTGGCCTATGCCAAGGGAAACATCTGCAGGTCCTTCACGACGTAAATGATCGACCACCAAGACCGACAACAAGGAGGAGAGCTGCCTGGTGAGCTCCGCCACTGAGGTTCTGTACGTCGACCGTCCTTCAGTCCACACTAGGGTCTTACTGAAGGTCGTCAGAGTGCTTCTTCGTCACGGAAATCGCACTATAACCACCTACGCCATCTTGGATGACGGGTCCGAAAGGACCATGCTCCTGCCAGCAGCTGCCCGAGAACTTGGCTTACAAGGCACACCTGAGGACCTGCCCCTGAGAACAATTAGACAGGAGGTCCAGACCCTCTGTGGCTCTGCGGTATCCTTCCACATCTCTCCTGCTGCTGAGCCAAAGACCAGCTTCCTAGTCTCCAGAGCCTTCACCTCCGGTCGCCTCGGCCTAGGCGAACAGTCATACCCGATGGACCGACTCCAGAATAGGTACGCCCACCTGGTCGGTTTACCAATTCAGCCCTTCCACAGTGCCAGACCCTTAGTACTTATCGGCTCCGACCACCCACACCTGATCACCGCTATCGAGCCAATCCGACTGGGCCTGCCAAGTGGGCCTGCTGCCGTCCGGACCAGGCTAGGCTGGACTCTTCAGGGCCCAGCAAGATTCTCCCAGCAGCCCCTACACTCACAGCAGTGCCTAGTGACATCAGTTCACCCTCCAGCTTCAGAACTATTCAAGCACGTCGAAAGGCTTTAGCAGCTCGACACCCTTCCATATAAAAGTGACAAAATTGTAACCAGGTCGAGACAAGACCAAGCAGCAGTAGCCCTGCTAGAAGAGAAGACCACCCGCATGGAGGTAGCAGGAGTCTTCCGCTACGCCACCCCCCTGCTGCGCAAGCGAGACATGCCTATCCTTCATGCCCCCAAAGAAGCCGTCATGCCGAGTCTGCGGAGCACAGAACGGCGGCTAGCTAAAGACTCAGAACGTGCCAAGGCTTACAGCGCAGAGATCCAGAAGCTGGTGGATGCAGGCTCTGTCACTAAGTTAACCCCCGAAGAAGTCAACCAAGACGGAGAAGAGTGGTACATTCCTCACCACATGGTGAGTCACAACAACAAGAACAGAATTGTCTTCAATTGCTCCTATCAGTACAGGGGCCAGAGTCTGAACAATTCCCTACTGCTAGGACCCACCCTTGGAGCATCACTCCTGGGAGTTCTACTGCGCTTCGGGGACATGCAGTTGCCTTAAGCGCAGACATTAAACGGATGTTCCATCAAGTCCGTCTCCTTCCTGAAGACCGTCCCCTCCTGCGGTTTGTGTGGCGCAACTTGACCAAGGATGAAACCCCAGCAGTGTTCGAGTGGCAAGTTCTACCATTTGGAACAACCTGCAGTCCATGCTGCGCCACGTTTGCTCTACAGCTCCATGTAGCCAATCATAGCCAGCCAGGAGATGATGTGAGCCTCTCTATAGAGAGGTCCTTCTATGTTGACAATCTCCTACAGAGTCTGCCCAAACCTGAGGATGCCAGAGAGTTGGTGGACAGACTTCGGAGACTCCTTGCAGCTGGTGGGTTTGATCTACACCAGTGGGCTAGCAACGTGCCAAACGTCGTGGGACACCTACCCAAAGAAGCCAGGTCCGACACCCTCGAGCTCTGGCTCGCACAAGATCGAACAGACTCTCCTGAATCCACTCTAGGACTCAGCTGGCACTGTCAAACCGACACCATGAGCTACAAGCATCGACCCATAGAGTACGGAGTTCCAACAATGCGGAACATCTACAGGGTTTTGGCCAGTCAGTATGACCCATTAGGGTTTATCTTACCATACATTACTCGAGCCAAGATGCTGGTCAGACGCCTCTGGGAGAAAAACAGAGACTGGGATGATCTTCTCCTGCCCCAAGACCTTTTACAAGCGTGGAAGGCCTGGGAGGAAGAACTACAATTTCTATCTCAAGTCACCTTGCCACGAGCGTATATACCAGTCGAAGTGGATGAGTCAAGCGTCACCCATCAAGTCCATGTGTTCTGTGATGCATCGGAACAGGCTTATGGCTCGGTGGCGTATCTGAGAGCGCTGGACTGCCGAGGTCAAGTCCATCTGTCCTTCCTACTCGCCAGGTCCAGAGTTGCTCCCAAGCGACTACTCTCCATACCCAGACTGGAGCGGTCACAGGAGCTCAACTGGCTAAACTCCTAGAGAAAGAGCTCACGCTGAAGATCGATCAGACTATCCTGTGGACAGACTCTACAACAGTACTGGCGTGGCTGCACTCAGAGTCCTGTCGTTTCAAGATTTTTGTTGGTACCAGAGTGGCCGAAATACAGGACCTCACGAGTCCCACCGCCTGGCGATACATAGATTCAGCGAGGAACCCAGCTGACGACATCACTAGGGGCAAGACTCTACAGGACCTGACCAAGCCGAACAGGTGGAGCCATGGCCCCCCCCCCCTTCCTCCTTCAGCCTCCAGCTGAGTGGCCTGTCAAGCCCAACGTCGAACAGGAAGGCGATGCCTCCGAGCTACGACAGTCTACTTTCTGCGGTGTCACCTTAACAACACCTAGTACGCCAGACGCAGAGGTGAAGCAGTACGATACCTGGAAGGAGCTGCTAGTAGCTACAGTGCAGGAGTTACATGGGGCGGCGGGTAGCTACACTGCCGAAGACTATCGCAATGCTGAGACCCTCATATTAAAGCAAGCACAGTGCGAGAGCTTCTCAGAGGAGTTGCGGCTCTTGAAAGCAGGAAAGCCCGTACCATCCGGCAGCAGACTGCTCACCCTGTCACCGGAGATGAATGAAGAGGAAGGACTAATCCGTGTCGGTGGCAGACTGCGACGTGCTGTAGACATCGAGCAGACAACGCTGCACCCTATTGTGTTAGACCCTGGGCACCCCTCTACCAAACTCCTCATCCAAGATTTCGACAGTCGCTTGCACCATCCCGGGCCAGAGAGGGTGTTTGCTGAGATGCGGCGCTCATTCTGGATCCTGCGCGGCCGTGAAGCGATTCGCCGTTACCAACACACCTGCACAGACTGTCGACGTTGGAAAGCCAGACCTTCTGTTCCAAAGATGGCAGATCTACCGCCCGCCCGCCTGCGGTTCTTCAAGCCCGCCTTCTTCTCGACGGGGATGGACTGTTTCGGGCCGTTTCAAGTCAAAGTAGGAAGGCGTACTGAGAAGAGGTGGGGTATAATTTTCAAGTGTCTCACCACCAAGGGTGTGCACTTAGACCTTCTGACCACCATCGATGCAGACTCCTTCTTGATGGCTCTCAGGCGATTTATCGCTCGTCGAGGAACACCAGCCAAGCTGCTCTGCGACTGTGGGACCAACTTTAAAGGAGGAGAAAGAGAACTGAGGGAGGCTTTCTCTGCCCTGTCACCAGACCTGCAACAGCAACTCGCCAAGCAGAAAATTGACTTCCACTTCAACCCCCCTGCAGCACCTCACTTTGGAGGAGCATGGGAAAGGGAAATCCGCTCCGTAAAGACCGCCTTGTACACCACAGTGGGAACTCAGTCAGTCTCAGAAGAAGTGCTGCGGACCGTGCTACCGGAAGTAGAAGGGATTCTTAACTCAAAGCCATTGGGGTATGTCTCCTCCAGCATCACAGATCTCGATCCTGTGACCCCCAATAGTTTGTTGATGGGGCGGCCAGACGGGTCCTTGCCCCAGATCGTATACCCAGAGACTGAGTTACTGAGCCGCCGTAGATGGAGGCATTCACAGGTGCTGGCAGATCGCTTCTGGTCCTGTTTCTTGAGAAACTATCTGCCAAGCCTCCAGACTCGCCAGAAATGGCACTCTACGCCAGCTGATCTCGCAGAAGGCTCAGTAGTGATGTTGGTGGATCCCCAGCTTCCACGGGCCTTGTGGCCCATCGGTCATGTTACTAAGGTCCACCTTAGTAACGACGGCCACATCCGTTCAGTGGACGTGAGGATCAGAGATCGTGATTACACCAGACCAGTTGCCAGGCTCGTTGTCCTGCCAGCCATGCCACCCGGCGAGGAAGAAGACAGCTCTAATGCCACCATCGCCCCTTCGTGAGACACTAATAACTTTGTCACCTTTCTATGGAGCGAATGTACACTGTACATTCGGGGGCGGCTGTTAGAAAGGTTCCCAAACTCCGTCCACCTTAAGAGACTGTTATGAGCCGTCCACCTTAAGAGACTGTTATGAGCCGTCCACCTTAAGAGACTGTTATGAGCCGTCCACCTTAAGAGCGCAAGGCATTGTGGCGTGCTCATTCATTCTACCCACAACAGAGCACAGAGCGGTGAATGCACGTCATTTACATTTGCTGCCTATATATATATAAAACTTATAATATTGTACAGCACTGCGGTGCCGGGTGCGTCACTGACGAACGTAAGTTCATTATATAGTTAAGAATTCTAATGTACATGTTTAATTTCCTGTTTGACTTCTCTGCATTTGTTTGTTTCCGATGCTAGTTGAAAGTAATCCATTACTTACTTGCGCGCAGTGTGCCTTGTTTACAGCGTCTAGACAATGTAATTCATGTACCAATTCTTTATCTCTTTAAAGAGAGCATTTGCGGACATTTGTGCCTTGTACATGGAGGCAAGCACCTATTCTGCACGGCAGGTCACAAGTACCACGTTTACGTGCCTTCTGTAGCGTGCAGTGACACCTTGTGGTCTAGTTAAGACATTTAAGTTCAGTTAAATGTTGGGATGATGTTATTTGAGTGTTTGGTTTGATGCTATCCTGCTGTGTGTATGGCAGGGCTTACTGTTTACTGGTGAAGCTAATGTTTATTAAATGCTAATTATTACCAGTATATGCTATATTGTGTATCCATGATATACTATTGCATTAAGAACCACCAATACTAGCCAGTGTTGTACCATTCAACTAATCCATGCCTGTCAACCTGCCTACAAAAGAAGTAAACTGCCCTCTGCCAAACGAACTGTCCTGTCCATTGTGTCCTAACCGACGCCCCGGGGGCGAATGAGACTACCTTTATAGAACCATACAGTCCTTTTATAACTCTCCACAACAGCTGGAGACGTAATGGGCTTACTGTACGTGTACGAGTAGCTACGTTCGGGCACTGGATCTCAGGACACGCAGGCTTATGAAGGCAGGTCGCTCATCACGGGCAGGTGTGTTGATTGCTGAGTCATCGCAGCCGCAGCCGAGGGGGAACGCCCGGTGCGCTCAGCAGAGTGCACAGCAGAATAAGAGGCGTCAGGAGTATGAACCATAACACCTATAGTCTCTAGTTCCCTCTGTGTTTCATTTGGGTAGACTTTGGAGGCTGTTCCTTTAAACTATGTCGTTGTCTTCTGGATCGAAAAGAAAAGGTGTGGCGAGGAAGATGGTGGAAAACGCTACAAAAGGAGCCTCAAGCCTGCTAATTGAGAACTGCCATGACTATTTTGAACAATTTCCCTTGTGGATCATTAAAGTTTGTCTAAGTCTAAGTCTATTACATCGGTGAGGACAGCATGAAAATATGTCTCAGGAATGAAGAATACTTTCCTTTCCTGCCAGTAACACCGGAGAAGCCTCCCAACAGAAAAGGAAACAATAAAATGGATATTAGCAACATTGTCGCTACGCTATCCGCGCTAGTTAATGCCCGCTTGGACGAGCTGAAGAAGTTGATCCAGGCCAACACCACTGAAATTGCCAGCGCGAGTGTTAAAGTGAACAAGTCTGCAAACAAGTGAGCGAGGTTATGGGGAGAGTTTCTGGGCTGGAACTGGCTGTGGAGGAGGATAAGAAACTAATCAGTGTACGTCAAGAACACATCACCGAAATGGAGCGATATTGAAGGCGACGGAAACTGAGACTGCCTGGTGCGGAGGACAGAGATGTACGTGCAGCGGTTATCCGAATTTGCCAGGCTCTGCTGCCGTCTGATGCTGAACGGCTCCCAAATGTTATCGACACCGTGCACCGCGTTGGAGTGAAGAAGCCAAAAGGTAACGGATGTATTTTACTGCAGTTTTCCTTCCGGGTGCACAGAGCTGCAGTCTGGGCCGTTGCAAAGACTTCCTCCTACCTGCGAGGCAAGGGGCTGCGCTTCGCCGAGGTAAAGCCGACAGAGAAGAAAGAATGAAGTTATGGTCACTGTTGGATGAAGCTCACAAGACAGGGGAAATTGCCTACTTTGTAGGTGGTCGAGCATTTATTGACAAAAAAGAAATCCTTATTCCAGTCTGAAGATACACCTTTCAGACATTAACTTACTCCTGACTTTATTTTGTTAAAAGAGGAGGAATGGAGTTGCAACTTATGCACGAGCCAGTTTTTGCCCCTTTTTGAATATCAATATGATGACTTAGACTTAGACTTAGAAAATCTTTATTGTCCCCGAGGGGCAATTTGGTTTGCAGCAGTAGTCATTAAAAAACAAGGTTCAACAGTAAAATACAAGGTACAACAGTAAAATCAAGGTACAACAGTAAAACAAGGTACAAATACATAAAATACATACAACATACAAACCATCATGAAAGCATTGAGCTAAAAACTAAAAACATTTGTAACACAATAAAAACTAATTATCACACCTCGCTTCCCACTAAAGTGACTGCATAGCAGCTAAGCTTGTTTAAGAAGCTCATTTATAAAGGAAACAGCTGAGGGAACAAAGGATCTTATGTATCTGTTGTTTTTGGCCTTTCTATTAGTAGGGGTGTTGCTGTTCCCGTAGCATCAAATTGCTTTGTTTCTAAACTCAAAGCATTTTTTAATTCATTTTGTTTCAACCTTGTCTTTATCTATAGTTTCTCTCAATGCCAGGGGGTTAACGCAGAACTTGAAGTGCGAGCTTTATTTTTTAATCTTCAGCAATGTAAAACCGATTCATGTTTTTTGGTGGAGTTGGTACACTCAAAAACAATATTACAGGGGTTTTATTGCACCATGGTAACTATTATAAAAATTGCCATTATATTTGCCAGGTTTTTAGATTCAGAAAAAATAGAATTCCACATTGGCTTGCCAACTTTCCAAAGGTCTTATATACTTGTAGGAGGTGATTTCAACACTTTCCTTGAGAATTGACTTGATAGATGGCCACCAGGCTCTCAAAATAGTGTCAGCTCAAATCTAAAATTATTAATGCACAGGCTTGATTTAACTGATGCATGGAGATCTAAAAATCCTGAAGAAACATCCTTTACCTGGTCTAATAAGTCAAGCTCTAGGAAGTCTAGAATAGATATGTGATGAATTTCTAACGCACTGCAAGACAATATTACTGTTAAAATTCTCTCCACTCCTTTGATTGATTATAAGTCTATACAAATTCACATCTCTCTACATCCGTTTCACTATTGTCCAAATAACTAAAACTGGAAAGTCAATAGTTCGGTTTTATGTTATGAAGCAGTTAAAATGAGGATTAAAGAACTACCGTATTTTTCGGAGTATAAGTCGCACCGGCCGAAAATGCATAATAAAGAAGGAAAAAAACATATATAAGTCGCACTGGAGTATAAGTCGCATTTTTTGGGGAAATGTATTTGATAAAACCCAACACCAAGAATAGACATTTGAAAGGCAATTTAAAATAAATAAAGAATAATGAACAACAGGCTGAATAAGTGTACGTTATATGACGCATAAAAACCAACTGAGAACGTGCCTGGTATGTTAACGTAACATATTATGGTAAGAGTCATTCATATAACTATAACATATAGAACATGCTATATGTTTACCAAACAATCTGTCACTTCTAATCGCTAAATCCAATGAAATCTTATACGTGTAGTCTCTTACGTGAATGAGCTAAATATTATTATTTGATATTTTACGGTAATGTGTTAATAATTTCACACATAAGTCGCTCCTGAGTATAAGTCGCACTCCCGACCAAACTATGAAAAAAACTGCGACTTATAGTCCGAAAAATACGGTACTTGATTTTTTTGGGGAATAAAGCTAAGACCCAAAAAACGTATGGTAGTAATTGGGAACTCCTTAAATATGAGGTAAGTAAATATATTAGAACATATTGCAGTAATCTAGCTAAGAAAAAGCAGTCTGAGGAAGAAATGTGATTTCCATCATTACTGCATTATCCTCTATACTGTATGTCCAGATAATATGTCAGCAGAAGAAAAAGAAAGGCCCTTAGAAAGTCAAAGTAAAGGACACAAAATGTATCAATCGAAAGCAGAAGAAGCCTTTGTAAGATCTAGGAGACAAGGGTTGGAGGAAGGTGAACACAATTTTGCGTATTTCTTTCGATTAGAAAAATCGCAGGCTCAAAATAATACCATTGGTCAACAGAAAATAAACAATATGGTTTGCAACGATGCAAAACAGATTGCAAATAATTGTTCTCAATTTTACAAAAAAATTATACAATAGTCAATACTGTGAAATTGATGCTGTTTCAATTGTGAATGCCTTAACTGACACTACAGTAAATCAATCAGCACAGCTGACCAATAAATCTGTGACCGTCCAATCTGTCTCAAGGAAGTAGTTGAATCAATTAATAGCTTAAAATCTAACAAATCTTATGGAGTGGATGGTATTACATCTGAATTCTATAAAATAGTTTCAGAGGAGCTAGCTCCCGTCTTACTAAAAGTATTCTGTGACAGTATTGATAAAGGTGTTCTTACTCCAACTTTAACACAAGGCCTCATTACCCTTACACCCAAACCAAACAAAGATTTGCTAGTCATTGATAATTGCTGTCCAATTAGCCTTCTAAACAATGACTATAAGATTGTAGCTATTATTTTTGCTAAAAGTTTAAAACTCGTTCTGGATGACATAATTAACGAGACACAGTCAGGATTTATGAGAGGGAGGCACATATCAAATAATATCAGGCTTGTACTTGACATACTGGATTACCTACAGGTCTGCAATGATGAAGGCTTTCTTCTTTTCTTGGACTTCTACAAAGCCTTAGACTCGATCGAACATGAATTTATCTTCAAGAAACTTGACAAATTTGGCTTCTGAAGACTTTGTACAGCAATGGTAATAGCTCAAAGTTGAAAACTGGTACATCTCCAAGGGGATACGGCAAGGTTGTCCTATTTCTCCATATCTATTTTTGTTAGCCACCCAATTGTTATCTGTTCATATAAAAACTAGCCATTTAAAAGAGATCTCCATATTAGACAGATACATAACTATCAGCCAACTGGCTGACGACACAACACTCTTTTTGAAAGACTTCTCAAATTCCTCTTGCCTTGGATGTGATTGATGTATTCTCTTTGGCTTCTGGTCCCCATTTAAATGTAAATAAGTGTGAACTAACGGCTGTGAACAGATGTGAAACGCTGTCTGTATGTAAAATTTCCCTTAAGGAGAGTATTAATTACCTAAAAATAATTGTTATTAAAAATCAGAGTTCTAGATCAGTTTAGAACGTTACTCCAATTGTAGAAAAAACAAGAACATATTTAACCAATTGTTGCAGAGAGATTTGTCCTTAAAAGGCAAAACATTACTCTCCAAAGCAGAAGGTATCTACAGGCTTACATATGCAGCTATTTCTTTAGATGTTAACCAAAAAATAACGGCGGGCGTTTAAGAGCGCACTGCTGTGTTTCGATGGAGACAGGTGTGGACAATATTGGAGACAGACGCACTTGTCCCCACACCAAAAGTATACAGCAAAGGAGAAAAGTATTTGATATTGCTTTTATTTTCTCAATACAGCGTCCATCAGCTGCTGTGACTGAGAGTTAATGAGGTGAGGAAACATGCAGCAGGCGATGTGTCGTGAACATTGTCACAACTTGTTTAGAAAGTCTTTAGTTTGTTTACTGGGATGCTCACTCCTTTATTTAACTGCAAACTGTATCAGTGTTCAAATAACATCAATACGAGCTAAAATGTTTTGTCATCGAATTGAACACAGGCTGTGAAGATTGTGTATTCGATGTGAGATGTGTCACTCCTTTTTATTTTTGTTGGCCAAAGTGTTGCACTGAACCACTAGGAGACGTTGTTGGAGAAGAACAAAGCTTGTTTATTAGACCTCATCTTCATTAGCCAAATTGCTTTGAGTTTTATATTGATTTCCAAAAGTAAAACACCGTGTTTTTTACATCACTTGTGATTTTTTTAATGTCACAAAGGTATTACTTTAAAAACCATTCATGTGACACAGCATTTTGTTAATGTGTTATTGTGTATAGTTAATTCCTATACGACATATTTCTGCTACAATTCTTAATGGATCTGTCCAGATTCAGCATCTACTTTTACATATAAATGTACATAACTTAAAAAATAAATAAGTAATTTAAAAAAAATACTTCCCTCTATCAAAATGTAAAAATAGAGATAAAGGCAACATGATATTAATAATGAATAAAAAAAAAACAGTACATACATATATATATATATATATATATATATATATATATATATATATATATATATATATATATATATATATATATATATATATATATATATAATATATATATATATATATATATATATCATACCAACTTTATTTATAAAGCCCTTTAAAAACAAGCACAGTTGAAAAACAAAGGGCTGTACACCACAAAGAAATAGAGGCAAAGGACAGACTAAAAAAATAACATTTAAAACAGAAATAAAAATACACATTGAAAAAGCAAATATAAATTACCCTAAGAACAGTTTGTTTGATAAAAACAGTTTAAAAGTTAAAAACAGTTAAAAAAGTTTAAAGCTAAAAACAGTTTAAAATCTCATGCTGGGTTAAAAGTTTTAAGAAGGGTCTTAAACATAGCCAAAGAAGGGGCCTGTCTCACATGGAGAGGGAGATCGTTCATATATATATATATATATATATATATATATATATATATATATATATATATATATATATATATATATATATATATATATATATATATATATATATAATTTTAATGTTCAATCGGAATTGTTTTTAAATCGTCATTACACATGATTTGAACCCGCATGCATGAAAAAAAATATATATTTACTGTTGTTTTAATTATTCAGAAGGATACATTTTAGGTGACAATAATCCAGAAATTTGGATCTGCATCTAGGGCCTGATCCACTTAGATGCAAATAACAACTTTAAAAAGTGTTTGCAAACGATGCAATTGTGTGTACTAATAGTGATGCGGGTGATCTACTAAGACTGCATGTACAATTGATAACAAGTGCAAAAGTGGTGCAGACCGCCATTTTTAAATGAGGTTTTTGCGTGTATTCCGGCTGTGCCTAAGGGGACACTAATTTCTCTCCACATTAATGACATCACATGCCCCAAAAGTCCAGCGTGTGCTGTTGCGTTATGTTGTGGAATATGCAGCACACACACCACCTTTTCTGCAAAAGTGTAATTTAGACAAAACAACCTATTTTCAGTACTCCGAAGGTGCGCTCTGGGAGGTGCGGGTGTTGTGATGGTGTGTCTGGAATGATTAAGAATGCATGAAAATACACGTTGCATGTTACTTTATCACCTACAAAAAACGATTGCCTCCTTTCTCACAACCATTTGTGCTTAACTCTGCCAGTTTGTACGCACATTTCAAACGTGCTAAATATAGACGTAAAACAGAGGTCGCAGAACAGTTTTAGTCCCGATAAATCATATTGCAAGCGCTAAATGATTATATTTGCTTTTCTCCTTTTGCAGTCAGCATGTAGTCCGCATATAAATGAAGACACACACACGCTAATTGGCTCGCGCTCTCTATTTTGCTCAGTAGATCAGCTTTGCATGTGCTATCAAGTTTTCACAAAATGTAATCGAAGCATACCTTTCGAAGATCAGGCCCATAGACTCAATCAATGCAAGAAGAGACACAGTCTGGCATTATACAAGGGAGAGAGCTAATTGGCTGAGACACAGAAAGGTGTATGGTAAATGTAAGACCTATAACTACTGGCAATTAGCCAAAAAGAAAAATGCACTCTGAACTTGTCGCCTGTCACATGTGGACCACCATTCTCACTCACATTCACACTATGGACATTACAGTCTCCTATGTCCTAATTTGCTTTTTTTTTTTGTAGTGTGGGAGGAAACTAGAGTACCTGGCAAGGAGAAAAAACCCACAAAGATTTCTCCTGACTGTGAGACAGATGTGCTAACCACTACTCCACCATGCTTCCCATGGGAAAACACAGTAAAAACTACCGGTAAGTAGTGTAGATTGCATTTAGGATAGGCTCAAACTATTTCTGTGGTCCTGAACAATTTGAGCAGCACAGAAAGTGGAATTTTGGATCTGTATTAAGCTTGAGGGAGGCGTCTTGGCGGAGGTGTCCCTGATTGCTTTTACTTGGTGTGAAGGATGTTTTCCTGACATGTGGCTGTAAAAAGGCACACACCATTTGCTTGATCTCTTCATTGTGTGTGCATGCAGCGTGAGCAGTAAAAACTAGGAAAAGACATTGAAAAAGAGTACGGATAACAATTTTAAAGCATCAAACTATGTAACTATCTTTTTATTACAAACCCTGAGTTGGGAAAAGTTATGAGTTGGGAAATTGTGTTAGATGTAAATATAAACGGAATACAATGATTTGCAAATCCTTTTCAACCCATATTCAATTGAATGCACTACAAAGACAAGATATTTGATGTTCAAACTCATAAACTTTATATTGTTTTTGCAAATAATAATTAACTTAGAATGTCATGGCTGCAACACGTGCCAAAGTAGTTGGGAAAGGGCATGTTCACCACTGTGTTACATGGCCTTTCCTTTTAACAACACTCAGTAAACGTTTGGGAACTGAGGAGACACATTTTTGAAGCTTCTCAGGTGGAATTATTTCCCATTCTTGCTTGATGTACAGCTTAAGTTGTTCAACAGTCCGGGGGTCTCCGTTGTGGTATTTTAGGCTTCATAATGCGCCACACATTTTCAATGGGAGACAGGTCTGGACTACAGGCAGGCCAGTCTAGTACCCGCACTCTTTTACTATGAAGCCACGTTGATGTAACACTTGGCTTGGCATTGTCTTGCTGAAATAAGCAGGGGCGTCCATGGTAATGTTGCTTGGATGGCAACATATGTTGCTCCAAAACCTGTATGTACCTTTCAGCATTAATGGCGCCTTCACAGATGTGTAAGTTACCCATGTCTTGAGCACTAATACACCCCCATACCATCACAGATGCTGGCTTTTCAACTTTGCGCCTATAACAATATGGGTGGTTCTTTTCCTCTTTGCTCCGGAGGACACAATGTCCACAGTTTCCAAAAACAATTTGAAATGTGGACTCGTCAGACCACAGAACACTTTTCCACTTTGTATCAGTCCATCTTAGATGAACTCAGGCCCAGCGAAGCCGACGGCGTTTCTGGGTGTTGTTGATAAACGGTTTTCGTTTTGCACAGGAGAGTTTGAACTTGCACTTATAGATGCAGCGACCAACTGTAGTTACTGACAGTGGGTTTCTGAAGTATTCCTGAGCCCATGTGGTGATATCATTTACACACTGATGTTGCTTGTTGATGCAGTACAGCCTGAGGGATCGAAGGTCACGGGCTTAGCTGCTTACGTGTAGTGATTTCTCCAGATTTTCTGAACCCTTTGATGATATTACGGACCGTAGACGGTGAAATCCTTAAATTCCTTGCAATAGCTGGTTGAGAAAGGTTTTTCTTAAACTGTTCAACAATTTGCTCACGCATTTGTTGACAAAGTGGTGACCCTCGCCCCATCGTTGTTTGTGAATGACTGAGCATTTCATGGAATCTACTTTTATACCCAATCATGGCACCCACCTGTTCCCAATTTGCCTGTTCACCTGTGGGATGTTCCAAATAAGTGTTTGATGAGCATTCCTCAACTTTATCAGTATTTATTGCCACCTTTCCCAACTTCTTTGTCACGTGTTGCTGGCATCAAATTCTAAAGTTAATGATTATTTGCAAAAAAAAAAAATGTTTATCAGTTTGAACATCAAATATGTTGTCTTTGTAGCATATTCAACTGAGTATGGGTTGAAAATGATTTGCAAATCATTGTATTCCGTTTATATTTACATCTAACACAATTTCCCAACTCGTATGGAAACGGGGTTTGTAAATTATGCCACATATGTAAAAAAAAAATATCATATGATGTTAGTGCACCAGTCGAGGAAAATGATCAAACTACATAAATAAAATCCTGTAATTTGTTCTTGATATTATTGTTTTATCTTGATGGATTGAAATTAACACCTATGAGTTGACTGATGAACATTATCACATAATTTATTCAGAAAGTATAAATAACGACAAATAAAGGTAGAATACTATTAACCGCAACATGTAAGTGTAAAAAAAAAACAATAACATTATGATTTGTACATTTTCAGAATGTGATTTTTCTATTTTTAAACAAAGAAAACAATCTGAAGTTGTCTTTATTTTTAAGTTATCGTGCCGTGATTTTACCAGTCTGGCCCATTTGGGAGTATATTTTTCTCCATGTGGCCACGGTTCTAAAATGAGTTTGACACCCCTGTTCTACTGCATGTATTCTATATGATACAAAGTCTGAATGTGTAAAATACAATGAAATGAAAGAGAATACACAGAAAGTAAACTACAGTATATTATTTCATATAAATAACTTTTAAAATCAATAATGAGCAAAATATTCCTCGTAAATATTTATTTGTATTACTGTATTAACATTAAATTAATTTTAATACCACTAATTATGCAAAATGTAATTTATTAAATTGAGATTCTAAATGAGGTAATAACATATGAGAGGCTTTCATATCTTATAAATTACATAACACACATGCACTTCTGCTTGCCAAACTACATTAAATCCACTTTATTAGGCTTGTGAGTGTTGTGTCTCAGAGAAGGGAAGGAGGCGACAACCAGGGCAGGACTGCGGTTTACAAGGTTTATTGGAAAAACCTTAGATGAATACGTGGCGTGTGTATGCTACTCAAAGTGAGTGAGTGTGGACTATGTGTAAAATTATAATGTAAATGTTACCAAGGGTTGTTGTCTGTAAATGTTGGTTGTATCTTTCGTCGTATCCAAGGGGGCAAAGGCGAAGAGGCAGTTCATGGACAGGCAAGTGGTCGTGGGCAAGAGCAGGGCAGCGTGGTCTGGGTCCGAGCAGGGAGGTCGTGGATCGAGGTGGGCAGTTAGGAATCCGGATGGGTGTCGAGTGACAAGGCACGATCACGGAGGTCAGGAGAGTCACTGTGGAAATACAAAAGGGCATGAACCAGGGGGAAACACGGAGAAATAGAGCAAAACAAGGACGAGGAAATCACTGGGAAAAAGGAATGCCAGACGTGATGCTTACTGGAAGGTTAGCGACGTTCTGGCAATGGTTTCTTGGGTCCGCTGGTCTTTATGCCGCTCCCCCTCGTCAAGTCCAGGTGTGCTAATCAGTGATTGCTTGCAGACTTGTTGCTGTGTAGGCGTGTTGTGCTCAGTGTGAGCAGAGGTGTGTTTGAGCGTCCTGCCAGCAGAGGGGTTAGTAGAGGTGCCTTCAGCTCCAGCTGCAGAGGAAACCTGGGATCGACTCCGCGTCATGACAGTGAGGACTGTTTTTCTTCAGTTCAGCACATTAAACAGTGAGTAGAGCACTGAACCAGAAGCATAAATGTCACATGATTTACGGTCTGAACATTTTGTCTCATAAGGGCATGACAATAAAGGATTTAATAAAGATGCACCAGAATAGAGTTCCAACGGAAGCATTTCTCACATTCTGATCCTGCTTGGCTGCACATGTTTTGAAAGGCAATTTGGTCGTTGACTTTATGATTGCTTTTTTTTTTTTAATGCAAAATGAAACAGTACAATATAGGTGGTTTTATACTGGAGGGATTGTTGTTTGGTAACTTTATAAATGAGTTTTAAAGTTATTGAAACACAGTTGTAGTGGTGTGCGATATTATGATATATATCCTACTACAACATAAAAAATAATGATTGACAATTGTGATTAATTATGATCTGAATCTCAATCAATCAATCTAACTTTATTTATAAAGCGCTTTTCATACATAAAAGAAATGCCACTCGAAGTGCTTTACAATGTTAAAAACAATACCCCGGTGACCCATAACCCCCATTATCACATACGTACGCATGGACACAGATACCAAACACAAACACACACACACACACACACAACATACACACACATATGCAACCATAGGGACAAATGATTGCATGGCTGAGTACAGAGGAGACATGTGAGTAAATACTATCACAGGAGCCATCTGAACCAGGAGGTCATCAGACCATGGCCACCAGGACGCTGACACAAAAGTTCCCCCACAAGCACGGCCGATAAACCCTGAGGCAGATGACTCATCTAAGGAACGTTGGAAAGTAAAAATAATAAAACTTGTAAAATAGTAAGAACCATGAGTAGAGATAAAGAATAAAATACAAGTAAGACATATGAAGATTAATAGAGAATGAAAAAATAAAATTAAAAAAAGATAAAAATGAATATACAGTAAATAAATAATAGATAAATAGAACTAAATAAAATATTGCGTAACTAATAGGATAAAAAGTAAAATACAAATGACTTCAGTAAAATAATTAACAAGCTGAGCCTTGGTTGGAAAAGCAAGCCTCGGTGAAAAGGCTGCAAGCGCTGAACCGCTGCTAATGGTTGGGGGGAAAAAAGTTATTTCGATCTCTAGCTATAAGCTAATGCTAGCAAGTAGGACCGGAAATTTTCGGCCAGATCTGAAGGGGTTCACTTAGTAACGAGGGTGCTCGTAACGCAAATGTATACTCACAACTTAAAACATAACAAAAAGCTGAGATGCAGCTTTTATCTCAAAGTACTTGTAAGTTTCGGTACCACTGTATAATCAAGGGTATTGCTAATATTCCGTATGTCGCAGTAAAATTTGAGGGAACTCTCCTGAAGGAATCAATAAAGTACTATCTATCTATCTAAATCCCATTCCTGGTTCTGTGGTTATCATCTGTATCACACTTTTCTAATTCACTATGGCAGGTACCATGGAGGCGAGGATTAGTGATTTAGAAGTAGCTAAAGCACTGCCGACTGCAAATGGACGTTAGCAGCTGGCCATGTTTTAAAGCACCACATGGAGAGCAGCGCTTCAGTGTTTAAAGCTTCACCTTTATTGTTAGTTTTCAAACCAAAATGAGTCCATTCTCCCTCTTCTGTCTCCACACTGTTTCTGCTTGTAAATACTCTGTGCGTGTGCGTTGCCTACCAAGCGCCTCTGCTCGTTTTACCAGCAATGTCACAAGATGACGACAGCATGCCGTTATGGCCGTAAAAAAAAAAAAAGTACCAGTATTATTCAGAGGCAGTGTAGTATCGTTTTTGATTCATTAGTACCGCTGTACTTTATTATCAATCAATGTTTATTTAAATAGCCCTAAATCACAAGTGTCTCAAAGGGCTGCACAAGCCACAACGACATCCTCGGTTCAGAGCCCACATAAGGGCAAGGAAAAACTCACAACCCAGTGGGATGTCAATTTGAATGACTATGAGAAACCTTGGAGAGGACCGCAGATGTGGGTGACAGTATCGGTTTCAAAATTATCGGTATCGGTTTCAAAAAGTACAATTTATGACTTTTTAAAACTCAGCTGTGTACACGGACGTAGGGAGAAGTACAGAGCACCAATTAACCTTAAAGGCACTTCCATTGCGTGCCGGCCCAGTCACATAATATCTACAGCTTTTGACACACACACAAGTGAATGCAAGGCATACTTGGTCAACAGCCATACAGGTCACACTGAGGGTGGACGTATAAACAACTTTAACACTGTTACAAATATGCGCCACACTGTGAACCCACACCAAACAAGAATGACAAACACATTTTGGGAGAACATCCGCACCGTAACACAACATAAACACAACAGAGCAAATACCCAGAACCCCTTGCAGCACTAACTCTTCCGGGACGCTACGATATACACCCCCGCTACCCCCCTGCCCACCCCCACCTCAAAACCGCCCACCTCAACCTCCTCATGCTCTCTCAGGGAGAGCATGTCCCAAATTCCAAGCTGCTGTTTTGAGGCATGTTAAAAAAAATAATGCACTTTGTGACTTCAATAATAAATATGGCAGTGCTGTGTTGGCATTTTTTTCCATAACTTGAGTTGATTTATTTTGGAAAACCTTGTTACATTGTTTAATGCATCCAGCGGGGCATCACAACAAAATTAGGCATAATAAAGTGTTAATTCCATGACTGTATATATCGGTATCGGTGGATATCGAAATCGGTAATTAAGAGTTGGACAATATCGGAATATAGGATATCGGCAAAAAAGCCATTATCGGACATCTCTACTATGGATGAATGGTAGAGAAGTCAATGTTCAACCTGCAGTGAACAAACTTGTACAAATGATGGCACAAACAGTAACACCTTTTCAGTGTCTCTGTTGGTATCAATCAATCAATGTTTATTTATATAGCCCTAAATCACAAGTGTCTCAAAGGGCTGCACAAGCCACAATGACATCCTCGGTACAGAGCCCACATACGTGGTATAGGAAAGTAATTGTTGAATAGTAAACATTATGGCTGTTAGCGAAGAAAAATCCATATATTAGCTGCACCGTTTTATAAGCTGTAGGGCTCAAAGCGTCGAAAAAAAATTGCATACCGTATTTTTCGGAGTATAAATCGCTCCGGGGTATAAGTCGCACCGGCCGAAAATGCATAATAAAGAAGCAAAAAAACATATATAAGTCGCACTGGAGTATGAATCGCATTTTTGGGGGAAATGTATTTGATAAAACCCAACACCAAGAATAGACATTTGAAAGGCAATTTTAAAATAAGTAAAGAATAGTGAACAACAGGCTGAATAAGTGTACGTTGTATGACGCATAAATAACCAACTGAGAACATGCCTGGTATGTTAACGTAACATATTACTTGGAAAAAGGAAAATCCTTATCTCTGCAGCTATAGCCGCCCTTAACAGCAGGCCCGGCCGACCTGTCTGACAGGCCTGTAAATGTGTTGGTCATGTTTGATGTCTTTTTTGTTATTTTTGTTTTGTGATGTGTAATGTCTATTATTTAAATGTACGGCAGTGATAATGAATTTCCCCAACGGGGACCAATAGATCTAAATCTAAATCTGATATTATGGTATGAGTCATTCAAATAACTATAACATATAGAACATGATATACGTTTACCAAACAATCTGTCACTCCTAATCGCTAAATCCGAGGAGATCTTATACGTCTAGTCTCTTACGTGAATGAGCTAAATAATATTATTCGATATTTTACGGTAATGTGTTAATAATTCCACACATAAGTAGCTCCTGAGTGTAAGTCGCAACCCGGCCAAACTATGAAAAAAACTGACTTATAGTCCGAAAAATACGGTATATAGTTTGAAAAGTACGGTAATAAACATTTTAAGGGCATAAGTATTCCCTTCCTTCTTGAGTGTCTTTGCCCATGCAAAATGAAACAAAACTAATCTAGAGTGAAATGATTGCCATCATTATTGATTTAAAATGAATCCAAATGTTAAACGTCTGACAGCACACTCGTGCAAATGCAATATTCATCGTAAACACGTGGCTCACACCATAACCCTTGAAATGACATGTGTGTTCACTACTAAATGTGTCATCTGATCCGTGGAATATCTTGCGGTGAGCTTGTTGTGCAGCGTGCACCATAGTGGGTCTTAAAACCTTTTTTAAAGCCGATTCCGGCATTGAATTACAATGGCTAAATGGCCTGGCTGTGGGATAATGAGTGTTCCCCGAAGACAAAAACCTAAATAAATACATCCTGCGAATCTTCGTATCCAAACATAAATTGTCGTTAAAAAAAGGGAAATTTTTACGTCTATAGTCAATCAAACAAGGTGGTTATGTCTGGAGTTTAGTATTCCACCACAAAACTTTGCCGGAGGCCACAGCCCACAGTTTTCATCCGATCGGAACCGTTTTAGTATCAAAATGTTAGGCTTGACCGGGAATAATAATGAAAAATATCCTAGATTACCCAGAAATTCCGGTTTTCCGGAACATGTTGCCCATTGAAAATGAATGGGCCATTTTTCGAACCTGCGCAATTCCCACATTTCTCAACCGATTCGAACCGTTCAACCATACACACATTCCACCCACCCTGGAAAATCAAACTTCCAAGTTTAAAAAAATTCCAGAAATTTCCAGAGTTCCCGGTTTTCAAAAGCCCTATTTTCACCTCTTTCTGGAAACCTTTCACAGTCATTGTTTTTCAACCGTTTTTGACCATTCCACCTTCAAAACATTTTTCTTAACAAAATCATAATTTTTATTTTTGTACAAATTTCCCAAAATTCCAGGAATTTCGACATACCCATTCTCTATTCAAACAGTTACCACATCAACATTTTTCAACCAATTCCAAAAGTTTCAACAACAACCCATTCATATCATCTAGGACAATTGCGCTGGGATCAATATTTGAAAAAATTCCCGGTTTCCCCGAAGTTCCCAAATTTCCAGGGAATCCCCATTAAAATGAACGGGAACATTTTAGAAAAATGTTTCGCGTTTTTTAAAGCCGATTCCGACCTTTCAACCATCCACCCACACTGCTCTTCCCATATATCGAACGCAAAAGGTGTTTTTACTTTCCCCAAAATTCCCAGTTTTCCCGGAATGTCCGGTAGTTCTCTCCCCATTGACAATGAATCGGATTGATTGATTGATTGAAACTTTTATTAGTAGATTGCACAGTACATTACATATTCCGTACAATTGACCACTAAATGGTAACACCTGAATAAATGTTTCTACTTGTTTAAGTCGGGCTCCACGTAAATTAATTATACAATCGACTGCATATCCCCCACTTGTCATCCGATTTGATCTGTTCCAACATCCACACACTCCACTCACCTTGCACATTCAAGCCAGCATGTTTCCCGGTTCCAAAAGTTCCTTGACTACCCGGAATTACCAGGAATTTCCCTTCATTGAAAATGAATGGGCAATATACAAACCTCTCCATATCCCACCATTCTCAATCGATTTGAACGGTTCATAATCCACACACTCCACTCATCCACACACGTTAACTGTAAGCATATTTGTGAGAATGCTAATGTTAATGTTTTATGTTAGCTTTTTTTTGCTATTTGTGTATGTTCAAACATAAAAATCATGGTTAGTGATACTCGCTACTGCCAAACAAGTTAAGCTAATAGTTAACATGCACATTAAATGTTACCAAACTTGTGAGAACGTTCGCATGCTAACGTTTTATGCTAGCTTTTTTTTTAAATGGTGTATATTTAAACTTAAAAATTATGGTTTGTTATAATCAGAGATGATATAATCAAAAAAAACTTTTGACATTATCATTATGGGGCATTGTCTGTAGAATTTTTAGGACAAAATGTATTTATTCCATTTCATAATTTGGCAGTAGCATAACAAAATATGGAAAAAGTGAAGCACTCTGAATACTTTAAGGATGCACCGGATGCTCATTTTAGTCATGCGCCACCATATTAATTTCTTAAACACGTCACAACATTCGCGTTTGCCTTCAACAACAGTGTGTGTCATGCATGTAGCAGTATTGCTAATTGCTAAACAAGATGCACAAATGACTAACATAATAAAACAATCTCTTACCATACAATGTCTGCTCTCACGCGGAAGACCACTGATGGGATCTTTATATCTTCCCGTTAAGATGAAGAATTAATCCCGATCTTATCGTGGTATAGGAGTTTGAGTGTCCAAATGATCCTAAGAGCTATGTTGTCTTGGGGCTTCCTGCCTCCTGGTAAGGACCACACAAAGAGCAGTTCGAAGATCGCTATGAAAATACAAATTCAAGGACCGAGATTTCCCTCACCCGGACGCGGGTCACTGTGGCTTCCCTTTGGAGCCAAGCCTGGAGGTGGAGTTTGATGGCGAGCAACTGGTGGCCAGGCCTGTTCCCATGGGGCCCAACCGGGCACAGCCCGAAGAGGCAACGTGGTTCCCCCATTCAATGGGCATACCACTCATAGGAGAGGGCGTCAAGGTCGGGTGCAGTGTGGGCATGGGAGGAGTTTGTGAAAGCCATGGAAAATGACTAAGCAATTCTGGACCACCATCCTTCGCCTCAAGAGGGGGAAGCAGTGCACTGTCAACACCGTGTATGGTGGGGATAATGTGCTGAGAACCTCTACTCGGGGTGTTATTGATCGTTGGAGAGAATACTTCAAAGACCTCCTCAATTCAACTTAAACGTCTTCCTATAAGGACATCGGGGGAAGTGCCTTTGGATTGGCAGACCGGGGTGGTGGTTCCTCTCTTTAAGAAGGGGAACCAGAGGGTGTGTGGCAACTATTGTGGGATCACATTCCTCAGTACGGTCTATTCAGATGTACTGGAGAGGCTCGTCGGATAGTTGAACCTCGGATTCAGGAGGAGCAGTGTAGTTTTGTCCTCCTCGTGAAACTGTGGACCAGCTCTATGCTCTTGGCAGGATCCTTGAGGGTGCATTGGAGTTTTTCCAACCAGTGTATACGTGCTTTCTGGTCTTGGAGAAGGCATTCGACCATGTCCCTTGGGAGGCAGAATTAGGTGTTGGATTTTTTGCAGATGATGTGGTCCTGCTGGCTTCATCTGGCCAGGATCTTCAGCACTCACTGGAACGGTTCGCAGCCAATGTGAAGCGACTGGGATGAGAATCAACACCTCCAAGTCCGAGTCTTTGGTTCTTGCCCGGAAAAGGGTGGAGTGCCATCTCCGGGTTGGGGAGGAGATCTTGCCCCAAGTGGAGGAGTTAAAGTACCTCGGAGTCTTGTTCACGAGTCAGGGAGGATTGGTTTAAGAGCTCAACAGGCAGATAGCTGCAGCGTCTGTTGTGAGGCAGACCCTGTATTGATCTGTCATTATGGAGAAGGAGCTGAGCCGGAAAGCAAAGCTCTTAATTTACCGGTCGCTCTACATTCCTATCCTCACCTATGGTCAAGAGCTTTGGGTTATGACCGAAAGGACAAAATCCATGTGTAAGCGGTCGAACTGAGTTTTCTCTATCGGATGGCGGGGCTCTCCATAGAGATACATCAAGAGGAGCCAGATAAGGTGGTCCGGCATCTGGTCAGAATGCTCCCTGAACGCCTCCCTTGGGAGAAGTTATGAACATATTTTATGAAGGTTGAGAATTTACTTAGTGCTGCTTTAAAATATATGTAATTGCTTGCAGTGCATGCATTTCTTCTGTCAAAATTTAAAGAATGAGTACATTTGATAAAACAGATGACGTGCTTTATTGACACACAACATTTCCAGGCTTTCCAGACTTCCACCTGAAATGATGTGGTGGGGTCAGAGTTTGACACCTGTGGTCTAAAGAATTACTTTTTACAGTTCACTGAGAGGTCATACATGTGTTTAGATGTATTTTTCTGAAACAGAAATATCTAGTTTTTGTTATTTTTTGAGGGAAAATTGTTTCTCAATCTGTATTTATTGGAGGTTGCCTAGCATCTTGGAATGGATTCTGTTTACATATATGGTACCAGTGTAATTTAAAATGTGTTGCCAATATACTGACTGACAAACAGGTCGATGCCAATGAATTACTGAAGTATTTGGCAATGCAGCCATTGAAGTCATGTTTCCAATTCAAATGTCTACTTAATTATGCGACAGGCATACAGTCTCATTATTCTGTTTTTTTTTTTTACATTCCCATGTTATTTGTTAGAAAGGGCTGCTATGCAATCAGGTTCAACGTTCCTGCAGTCTGCAACTTTGATTCACATACTTTTTCAAGAAGCGTTTTTGTGCCGTAGTCCCAAACGTGCACTGTCGAAAAACATCTTGAAAAGAGAAAGCCCTTAAAATTCTAACACGGCAATTCATCATGCATATCTCAATGCAGCAGTCAAGTCTGGTGTAACTCACACGGTTGATACGTTTTATTACCACAACGCCCAGTTGCTTGACCTGATGCTGGTTTGAACATCTGGTGCTGATTTTTTAATTATCATGTTAACAGCAGGTGCTTCAACAGCCGAAGATTATAGCCACAGAAGAAAAACATTAAACACTGATAAACACCACACAAACCATGATGCAAACTTCTTTGAGTCTGACTTCTTGTTTTACTGCTCCTTCTAACATTGCAAACAGAATGGGCTCTAATGCTTGACATGGGAGCATCAAATCACTTCAGTCCTTCGTTCACACATTTTCTATAAACCAACGTGAAGAAGAACAACAATCGAGAAGTAGAATGCTCATCAAAATAAACAAACCCCATATTTAAAAAAATACACACTAAAAACATTCCGCAAAAAATAATTTAAAGCTGCACTGCTGTCGTGGGCTTTCCAAATTTCCAGTAAATGTTCTTTTTTTAAAGCCAAAAGAAAAAATTCTCTGATATTGACTGGAAGGATGCTTTAGCCCCTCGATATTTTCCAGATAACCGAGGACGCGCTCAGCTATAAAGTATTTAAGAATGGAGCAGAACGTTAGCAGTGTGTGCCTTCAGTACGTCTCTAAAATAATAAAGGTAATCTTGGCAAATGACTAATGACTTAAAGGCCTACTGAAATGAATTTTTTTTATTCAAACGGGGATAGCAAATCCATTCTATGTGTCATACTTGATCATTTCGCGATATTGCCATATTTTTGCTGAAAGGATTTAGTAGAGAACATCGATGATAAAGTTCGCAACTTTTGGTCGCTGATAAAAAAAGGCCTTGCCCCTACCGGAAGTAGCGTGACGTAGTCAGTTGAAAGGCTCCTCACATTTTCCTATTGTTTTCAATGCAGCTAGAGCGATTCGGACCGAGAAAGCAATGATTACCCCATTAATTTGAGCGAGAATGAAAGATTCGTGGATGAGGAACGTGAGAGTGAAGGACTAGAGTGCAGTGCAGGATGTATCTTTTTTCGCTCTGACCATAACTTAGGTACAAGGGTTCATTGGATTCCACACTTTCTCCTTTTTGTATTGTGGATCACGGATTTGTATTTTAAACCACCTCGGATACTATATCCTCTTGAAAATGAGAGTCGAGAACGCGAAATGGACATTCACAGTGACTTTTATCTCTACGACAATACATCGGCGAAGCTCTTTAGCTACGGAGCTAACGTGATAGCATCGTGCTTAAATGCAGATAGAAACAAAATAAATAAATCCCTAACTGGAAGGATAGACCGAAAATCAACAATACTATTAAACCCTGGACCTGTAAATACACGGTTAATGCTTTCCAGCCTGGCAAAGCTTAACAATGCTGTTGCTAACGACGCCACTGAAGCTAACTTAGCAACGGGACCTCACAGAGCTATGATAAAAACATTAGCGCTCCACCTACGACAGCCAGCCCTCATCTGCTCATCAACACCCGTGCTCACCTGCGTTCCAGCGATCGACGGAAGGACTTCACCCGATCATCCGTGCGGTTGGCGGCTAGCGTCGGATAGCGCGTCTGCTATCCAAGTCAAAGTCCTCCTGGTTGTGTTGCTACAGCCAGCCGCTAATTTTCCTGAGGGAATTCTCCTGAAGGAATCAATAAAGTACTATCTATCTATCTATCTATCTATCTATCTATCTATCTATCTATCTATCTATCTATCTATCCATCTATCTATCTATCTATCTATCTATCTATCTATCTATCTATCTATCTATCTATCTATCTATCTATCTATCTATCTATCTATCTATCTATCTATCTATCTATCTATCTATCTATCTATCTATCTATCTATCTATCTATCTATCTATCTATCTATCTATCTAATACACCGATCCCACCTACAACTTTCTTCTTTGCAGTCTCCATTGTTCATTAAACAAATTGCAAAAGATTCACCAACACAGATGTCCAGAATACTGTGGAATTTTGAGATGAAAACAGAGCTTTTTTGTATTGGATTCAATGGTGTCCGAATACTTCAGTTTAACTATTGACGTCACGCGCATACATCATCATACATAGACGTTTTCAACCGGAAGTTTAGCGGGAAATTTAAAATTGCACTTTATAAGTTAACCCGGCCGTATTGGCATGTGTTGCAATGTTAAGATTTCATCATTGATATATAAACTATCAGACTGTGTGGTCGGTAGTAGTGGGTTTCAGTAGGCCTTTCAAATATTTAAATATTAATATTTTATGAAGATTGAACATTTACTTAGTGCTGCTTCAAAATATATGTAATTGCTTGCAGTGCATGCATCTGTCACAATTGAAAGAATGAGTACATTTAATAAAAACAGATGACGCGCTTTATTGACACACATTATTTCCAGGCTTTCACGGGCCACCTGAATTTGTTCAATATTTAAAATGACTTTAAAGCTGTGGCTTTAGCCAAACACAGTATTGAAAAAAATAAATGCAAATTAGTATTATCATTATTATTTTTGTGAGTATATGGTATGGTATTAATTTATTTTGAACACCCCCATAACCACAACACCAGGGGGAGCTCCACTAACCACGTTAAACCCAGATTCCGAACTAACAAAGGTCTTAACTCATTCTCTTTCTATGCCACATCAATGTGGAATGCGCTCCCAACAGGTATAAAAGAAAGGGCATCTCTATCCTCCTTCAAAACCGCAATAAAAGTTCACCTCCAGGCAGCTACAACCCTAAACTAACACCCTCCCCGGATTGCTAACAATCAAATGTAAACAATCAAATGCAGATACTTGTTCTTATGCCTTCTGATCTCTCTCTCTCTCTCTCTCTCTCTCTCTCTCTCTCTCTCTCTCTCTCTCTCTCTCTCTCTGTATGTCCACTACTTGATGTCCATATCCTACCCCCCCGCCCTCCACACCCCTGATTGTAAATAATGTAACTAATTAATTGTGATTATCTTGTGTGATGACTGTATTATGATGATAGTATATATGATAGTATATATCTGTATTATGAATCAATTTAAGTGGACCCCGACTTAAACAAGTTGAAAAACTTATTCGGGTGTTACCATTTAGTGGTCAATTGTACGGAATATGTACTTCACTGTGCAACCTACTAATAAAAGTCTCAATCAATCAATCAATCAATGCATACATTTAGAAGTTATACATCAAACATCTTGCAGATTCTCATTTCTCTTTACAACATGTCCGAAAAGGAGTAGAAAGGAGCAGGCCTATTTAATCATACACATTTTCTACTTCATATTAATTTTTCTACTTCATATCAATTTCTAACACATATGTTCACTTGCTGTTGTCATCTTGTAACACATGTGAATGTAAGTGAACATATAAATGAACATTGATTGATTGATTGAACATGATATGTAATAATATACTGTCAAGTATAAAGTGATTATGTCAGTGATGGGCCGTCAGGGCCAGCAAAGCCTCCTCTACTGGCTTAACATAACCAGAAATCACGATCATAATTAAAGATAAAAGCAATTTTTTATTTACTTTCCCTATACATCTAAAATTATTCATATTCTCTTCATGTCATATTATGCTCTTTGCAGTACTGTTGTTTTTAGGTTACAGTTTGTATCCAATCAGAATTCAGCTAGCTTATGTTGCCATGCTGTACCAAATCTGCCCAGGGCCTTCAGAATCAACAATGCGGGCACATACAGGTGATAGACAGTTGTGATAGCCAATCAGATCACGAGTTGTTGTCAGTGAGGCCTTCTAGCTGACCTTACGCTGTGATTGGATACTCACTTGGGATCCAATCACAAGTTGCAAAAACAGGAAGTGGCACAGGAGCCATATGAGCCAAAGAAAGCCACAGAAAAACTTGCCGGTACTCACAAAGAAGGAGAGCAACATGTTGATTAAGTGGCAGATATATATTTGCAAGGCCATTTTCAAGAAGGATACTTAAGAGGAACTACATTTTGTGAGACGAGGTCGGCGATGAAATGGGGAAATGCCCGCCATTTCCACTCAAATCAACCGACTATGAGGGGCTACAAATTGTGAGTTCAAATATTTAATTTCTTTATTTTTTCACGTTTAATATGTTTTTTGCAATTTTAAGTTTGACAGTAGCACATAAGATGTGTTTTAATTGCAGGTTTATTGATTTTTAAATGCGCCAGAAAATAATATGTTTTGTACACTGTTGAGGCGGTTCAATGCTCAGTAGGGCGTACATGTGTTCCTGTATAGTATTTCTCCAGCAATGGTCATGTGGAGACATCAATTATGGTACAAACCCCGTTTCTATATGAGTTGGGAAATTGTGTTAGATGTAAATATAAACGGAATACAATGATTTGCAAATCCTTTTCAACCCATATTCAATTGAATGCACTACAAAAACAAGATATTTGATGTTCAAACTCATAAACTTTTTTTTTTTTTTGCAAATAATAATTAACTTAGAATTTCATGGCTGCAACACGTGCCAAAGTAGTTGGGAAAGGGCATGTTCACCACTGTGTTACATGGCCTTTCCTTTTAACAACACTCAGTAAACGTTTGGAAACTGAGGAGACACATTTTTTAAGCTTCTCAGGTGGAATTCTTTCCCATTCTTGCTTGATGTACAGCTTAAGTTGTTCAACAGTCCGGGGGTCTCCGTTGTGGTATTTTAGGCTTCATAATGCGCCACACATTTTCAATGGGAGACAGGTCTGGACTATAAGCAGGCCAGTCTAGTACCCGCACTCTTTTACTATGAAGCCACGTTGATGTAACACTTGGCTTGGCATTGTCTTGCTGAAATAAGCAGGAGTGTAGTGGATAGTCCGAAGCTAAGCAGGCAACAAAAGTAGTTTAGTACAACAAATGTATTTACCCATTATCAGAAGTGCAGGTTGCATTGAGTTGGCCGTGCAGACAGACCACATGTTACTCCGGAGCAAACAAGACACACACAAGCCAGAATCACTGTCGAGTTCCGGTCTTCTGCCATTTTTTATATGTCTCTTGTGCGTCATTGTTTTTTATCTAGTGCGTCAATGTCTTTTTGTTTTCCCTATCTGTTCCATAACAACTCGAATCCTTTAGACCAGGCGTGTCAAACGTACGGCCCGAGGGCCGGATCAGGCCCGCAAAGAGGTTTTATCCGGCCCGCAAGATGAGTTTGCTAAGTATAAAAATGAACCTGAAATTTTTGAATGAATGAAACAGTTGTTCTAAATGTGTCCACTGGATGTCGCAATAGCAATTATTTGTATCTTTGTAGATGATGCTACATATGTACAAAATAAACCACATGATGTTAGTACATTAGTCGAGGAAAATGATCAAACTACATAAATAACATCCTGTAATTTGATTTTGATATAATTTTTGTATCTTGATAGATTGAAAATGAACACCAATGAGTTGACTGATGAACATTATCACATAATCTATTCAGAAAATATTAATAACGACAAATAAAGGTAGAATACTATTAACCGGAACATGTAAGTGTAAGAAAACCCCAACAAGAGTTGTACAATTTCAGAATGTCCTTGTTCTATTTTTAAACAGAGAAAACAATCTGAAGTTGTATTTATTTTTAAGTTATCGTGCAGTGATTTTACCAGTCCGGCCCACTTGGGAGTAGATTTTTCTCCATGTGGCCCCCGATCTAAAATGAGTTTGACACCCCTGCTTTAGACAGTCAACACATTCTGTAGACAGGTTGGCACGACTTAATATTCACTTTTGTCCCACTGGCACAGAATAGAAGAGAAATTAAATGAGCGTACATTCTTGACAGACATGCAATATAGGTCAAAGGTCAGAAATTCTACTACATACCCGCCTTCCAGGGTCTTAAGACCCTGGACCAAAACAATTTCTGATGTAGACCACTAAGTTAAATCTCTACCACAGATAGAGGCAAAAACCTCAATGTTTTTATACGAGGCAAATTCTGTCTATGACCCTCCTTCAGAGCGATCGCTGTTACCAGCCTGCAGTAAAACCATCTCACAGAACACAATTAGTGGCCTACCCTTTGATTTAGTAACGTAATACCAAAATACTTTGACCGTGAACATCATTGAACATAAATAGATGAATGTATATAGACTTATGACTGTAAGACATTTGCAAAAATATTTTTCCCGGCATTTGCAATGAATGTAGTTACCAATATTGTTAATTATCAATTGATTTTGAACACACAACTGAATTTCGTATGAGTCCATGTTCGATTAGTGCTCGTATAGATGGCTCGGTGGTCCCTCAGGCTGGTGGCCTGCCGACACCTCGTTGGGCTTTTGGCTGCCTTGGTGAAGAAAGAGATCCACTCAAACCGTCTGTCTCTGTCTCTTCTTGGGGTGTGGTTCAGTCCATTGGGCAGACTGTGCAATGGCATGTGCGCGCTGGCCACTTTGGGGAAAACTCAGGTAGAGTTGGAGCTATGGGGGCTTTGGTACAGGCCCTCGGCTTGCTTCAGGCCTCCTCGCTGCTTCGGCACTCCCGACACTTCTTTCTACAGCTGCTGGAGTCCCGGTGGACACATTGGCTGGCAACCTTAGTTGTTCTCGTCATCGCTGGCAAGGTGTTGTCTCTCCTCTCGGTTCCTTCCAGTCAGGTATCGGGTGTTGGTCCTGGATTGGCTTTGACCGTGCCCCTCTTAGCGAGTGCAAGGGGATCTGGAGTGGCTGCTTTCATCCTCAAATCTGCACAGAGGAACTGGCACACAAATTCTACATTTTGCAAACATACCATTTTGGTCTCATGGTCTTTCCGCCTTCCTAGGAAGCTGCTGGTCCTGAGAAGTGCTGATCTTGTGACTGAAGACGATAACCTGTTTTCTTAAATTAGGTGCCGTTGTTTGACCTAATCTTTTTTGGGAAACCATGTCGGGATATTAGATAATTCACAAAACATTTAATTACTGAATTGGCACCCTCCTTTGAGGTTGGGGTTGCTTCCGCCAACCACTGCAATTGTCAATCGAAATCATTACGTTCCTTTATCCTTGTACCGGATTGATCATATTGATTAAATAAAACCTCAACACGCTCAAACTTGACCCAATCCAAACTCACCTCCCCCCTCTGTCCCTCTCACAGGGACAGTGTTAGTCGTAGTAATAGTAATAGTAATAGTAATAGTAGTAGTAGTATTAGTAGTTTCAGAAACATCCAAGAAAAAGAAAAGGCAGCTGATAGTCAAGTGCAGCAAGAACAGAGGCGGAGGACAGGTCATGTTTGAGGTCACTGTTCGCTTTTGCAATAGTACTTTGATATTTTACAACACCTAGTGAATTATTGTGGCCTCAATAATTCACTAAATAGTTGTATTTAATTTAGTCTATCTATGATGGGACAATGCACAGAAACATTAAGTTCAGAAACAGATATGTTCTGTACCTGATTATATCTAAATAGCTACTTTCCATCTGTAGTCCCTGGCTACCTAAATTAAAGGGATCCAAAAATCAAGCAATAAAATTATGACACTAATTAATCATAATTTATATACATTCATAATAATCAATAATTAATCAAAAATAATCATACTGTAGCATGTAATCAATTTTAAGAAAAGTCACCAAATGCCCCTTCATGGACACATACTTAACATACAATACAACCACACCTTATTTACATCATCACACAAAGACAATACATGCTCTTTTTTACATCTGTCATCATTCGTAACAACAACCAAGATTTTAACAGTCATACCTACAACAAAAATGCTCTCATGGATAAATATACTACACATTAAATTGATGTGTCAACATAATGCCCATCTTACTGACCGTCTGAGCAGCCTTGATTGCTCCAAAGCCACTTTTTAACTTCAAATGTTCTATTCCTTTTGTTAGAACGGGGAGAAGGCTAATTGGTCTGTACATGTTCTGGTCTTCTTTATTTCCTGCTTTATGGATTTGATTATTGTAGCAGTTTCTCGACGTGGTAGGGAAAGTGTTTTCCATTATTGATTTATTTATCAATTGTTGTTATACGAGCAATAATACAATCCTTATATGTTTTTAGGAAGATAGTGTCCAACCCATATATATATATCTAGATCGTGAGTCTGATAATGCAGGGAAGGATTTGTTTAACTTTGTTTCATTTGTTAATTCTAAAATTAGTCCATCCTAAATAAATGACAATTATTTGCACTGATTTTGAGGGACTTTTTATTCAGGGTTTGTACAGACTGGATGAAATGTTCATTAAGATTATTACTTATGTCCAGACTGTCTGCGATAGTAGCGCCATTGATATTTAATGTTATAGTGTTGTTTCTTGTTTGCTCTCTTCCCGTAAGTTTGTATCTGGTTTTCCATAACTTTCTAATGTTCCCTTTTGCAGCTTTGATTAATTCTAAGTGAAAGTCAGCCTTAGACTTCCGCATAAACATTGTAACTTTGTTCCTCCAAACTTTTAAAATCATACGATCTGTATTTAGACCTGTTTTAATTGCTCTTTTGAGAGCTGAGTCCCAATGTCTTTATTAGAATCCAAATTGTTTCATTAATCCAAGGTATTTTTATTTTAGCACTCTTCTTTCTGGTTTTATATTAGTGTATTTACAGATGATCTCTTTGATTTTTGTCATCCAATTGTAATTCTAGTAGGGTTGCTTATCCTTTATATCATTGTAGAAGCCGTTTATAATATCCTTAAGTTTCTTTCTACGCGTCTTATTTAACCAGTCCCGATTAACGTCCCCCATGACGTTACTTCTTTCATAATATGCTGTTTGAGGATGTCTGAAAATGAATCAAGAAAAATGTCTTTAGCTGTGGTCGGTCGGTATACTACAATTACCTTGAAATACATTTCTGAGGAAAATGTGATTTTAATTTCAACATACTCAAATTGATCTACTTTTAATGTTTTCCCTTTCATAAATCATAATTCCTCCCCCTTTTGTCACTCGATCTGTATTTTCTGTAATCTTGTCCCCCGGGACATTAATTAGAACGAAAGTTGTTGTGGGTTTTAACCATGTCTCTGATAGACAAGGTAATCCGGATTAGAGTCTGACAGTAACTGCTGTATTTGTTCAGTATGTTTCCTGTGGTAGAAAGTTTAATAATGCGGACACGTTTGTTACTGAATACTTTCTACAGACTTCTGTCTCTCTGCAACTTTGTGTATGTAATAAGCAACTACAATTATTTGATATGCTTAAATTTTGTTTTAGCTCAGCTGTTGTGTAGCTGCTAGCTCTTTGTAGCCTACAGCAGGAATGTCCAAATTGCAACCAATAGCTTTGTTTTTAACAGACAACCGAAATAATTGAAAATGTGGTATTTGCGTATCGGTTCAATCAGCGGTAGCTACGCCCTGTTTTATCATTTGACCTAAATTTTTGGTTTCGTAGGCAGGACAGAGAGCAAAGGAACAATGTGGGTCATTAGTTGTCCATCTTATACCATTCTAATTGTTGTAAGGATAGTTCACATGAGCGGCCATACCTTGAGTCCCACCATATATAAGAGTCAAAAGGCTCCTATTATGAGTCGTCTAATTGGTGATCATACACTTTGGCGGTTTGGGTGGCAGGGCACACGGACGCACCTCAGTCAGCCAGTGCTAGGACAGTTGGAGCAGTCCCCGTCCTCCATTCGTTCCTGGGAGGCGTCCCCAGTAGTTGTCAGCTGATGTCGTGCTGTCAGGCAACATCAGGAAGTTCCTTCTGTGCAGTATTAAATTGTCAGGGCACAGTTCGTAAGCAGGTCTTTACAAGGTGTGTGCAGGTTGACCAAAAAGGAATGCTTCAAAGATTGTGTTGAACATTGTCCGTTGACACTTATGTCCAGCAGGGGTCTGTTTGTATCCTGCTGTTCGTCCTGCTGTCACACCTGTATTTTTTGTGAGCATGTTCTGGCTACAACTTTGGAGCTTGTCTTGTTCAGAGAAGTTGGCAGTCCCCGTGCTGCATATCCTTTCCACCCTCGCTTGACCTAGCACAACCGTGGCTACCACCCAAGTCCGTCTGTATGGTTTTACGTTTTGTTGAGGTTTTTTTTTTTTTTCCTCCAGAATTTGGAACTCAAAACATGTACACCCATCGTTTTCATATCCTCTTGGTTAGTTAAATTTTCCATATCACGTTTTAAAATTACAGTCTTAACTATCCCATTAAATGCTAATCAATAACCTTAATTCAAAGATTATACGTACTACTTCATGTGTATTTAAGTACCCTTTTAATTCACTTAAAGATTATCTATAAGTTAATTTAAACTATCATTTGTCTATCAGTAGCCGCGAGCAAGCTGTCATGCTTGCACTCTGACCTCCCGCTGTGCGTGATATTCTCCAAAACAAAAGAATGTTTTTATTCACATTTCTTCTTATCTTTCAGCTAAATCTTTTAATCTTTTAACTTTTAACGTCCGCACTGTGTTTATTTTTATTGTCTGCATTTTAATTTTGCTTTTATTTTCTTTCATTTCACTTTGTTGCATGAAAAACGCCACACAAACAAAGCTGCATATCCTTTCCTTGCCTGTCTCCGACTGGTTATCCAACCTAGTCACAACAAACACACAAGGCCATGCTCTAAGCGCCAGGCCTAATCACACTTCTCCTCTTTTTAACACTTTACATATCGGCTCTTATTCTAATTATTAATGTAGGCTGTTATTTGTAATTATTATTCAACACTATTCACAGCAAACAGTTGTAAAGTTATAGTTATTCGCATTATACTCTCAAAATCTGTAGCTAACTGAAAGCTGTTGAGATTTGGTTTGCCTCCTTCATCTCAGTGGCCTAGTGGTTAGAGTGTCCGCCCTGAGATCGGCAGGTTGCAAGTTCAAAACCCCGGCCGAGTCATACCAAAGACTATAAAATGATTCCCGGGCGCGGCACCGCTGCTGCCCACCGCTCCCCCGCTGCTGCCCACCGCTCCCCCCACCTCCCAGGGGCGACCACGGGGATGGGCCAAATGCAGAGGACAAATTCCACCACACCCAGTAGTGTGTGACAATCACTGGCACCCCAACTTTAACTCTAACTTTATTCTGTCATGCCATTATCCTCTTCTAGCTCAACATCCAGAAGTATGGTGTACTGCGATGTCTAAATAAAAATATAAATTACTCCAAACTAAAAATGTCAGACTGCACTTTAAAGTTACTTTTATTAAATTAATTTCCAAACTAACCACCACCACAGCAGACATCTTCCTCAATCCTATCCCAATACTCCCTTAAATTAAAAGTGTTTCACAACAGTGGTTAAGTAGTTATTTTAAGTAATAGATCTCAATATGTAGAAATTAATAAGACTACATCTTTACCAGAAAGAGTAACTTGACAGAGTATATGAACTAACTTCTTGAGAATAATAATTGATCATAAATATGTTGGAAGCCACATATTGAACATATTAAAGAAAAATATCCAAATCCATTGCTATTCGGTATAAAGTAAAACACATGCTGAATAAGAAATGTCTGCACATGTTATATTATTCATTTATTTTTCCATATGTAATATTGTTTTGAAGTTTGGGGAAATGTTTATAGAAGAATTATAGACCCAATACTTAAACTTAAAAGGCTCATTTCAATATTACACAAAGCATTATTGTTATGAACATACCAATCTATTTTTATAAGTCATAATGTGTTAAATGTTCAGATAATTTAATTTTAAAACAATGGCAATTATGTTTCCGAGTAAAGAACAACAGCCTTCCAGTTTGTATTCTTAGCTTATTTACATTATGAGGAGACACTATCATTTACGGGGGATATTGATTTTTAAAATAGGTCAAGTAAAATAAAAATAAAAACACAAATGTATTTCAGTTTTAGGAGTTAAATGATGTACCATCCTCAGTGATGAGCTGAACACATGTCGTTTTTTGTTATGGTTTTGGAGACCCTTGAAAAGTAAAGTTTTTTGAACATTATAAAATATAGTAACAATTACTTTCATCTTTTAACATTGATGTTCCAGGTAATTTAATGTTCAGTAATTGTATATCATAGGCCAATATAAGCTTTGGCTTCCGCCTATTCTTTTTTCGGTCATTCTTTTTCTTTTCTTTTCTGTGTGTAAATGTGTATGATTGTTAATATGTCTAATTTACTGTTAAACTGCTCACACAAATTGGTTGATGGTTGATTATATGACCAAAATAAACTTATTTCATTTATTCATTCATTATCTATCGCACTCATAGTTTTATTCCATTTTGCATGTAATTATTCCTATTGATTTCTTCCCATTTCACTCAAACAACTAAACAAACAAACAAATAAACAAACCTGCAGCTAACCACAATCAACAGCATACCATTTACGAATACCTTAATTTGTCACTTTCTCATCTTTTCTTCACTTTCGTTTTCCTTTACAAACAACATCCTGTATCCATCTCTTCCTTACACTTCACACAATGTTTCTATTTTCTGTTCTCCTAGAAACCATTCACATAACGTAAGGTTATAAACATCCTTTTCCCATATTTTCTCAAACCATCCTCTTCACCCTCAATCTGTTATTTCACCTGCTCACTCTTCCTCTCTCTCTCTCACTTTCTCTCCTTCTCTCACAATACAAACACACTAATCCAAAATAATCAGTCTTATAAAATAATTTTAGCTTAAGATATGATTTAGGGCAGTGGTTTTCAACCTTTTTTCCCAGTAAAATAAAAAAATAAAATACAGCATAATGTCATCATTTTCTGATTTATTAAATTGTATAACAGTGCACCATATTGCTCATTTGTTGTGGTCTTAATTGACTTATTTGGACAAAAATTTTAAGAATAACTAAAACGTTTTAAAAATTAAACAAGTGATTAAATTATAATAAAGATTTCTATACATATAATCAATCATCAACCTTCTTTGGATATGGTAATAGAGATCCATCTGGGCTCGTGAACTTAATTCTAAATATTTATTTTGTTGAAGAATTATTCTTCTATAATTATATTTATAAAGGATTTTGAATTGTCGCTATTTTAAAATATTTAAAATCTCAGCTACCCCTTGGCATACCTTCAAGTACCCCCCTTTTTTGTCCGGGCGGAAACACCATATCCTCCTTTGAGAACTAAGGTTTAGCCTATAAAAAAAATCCTTTGTCTCATACATCATTAGACTGTACAACTCCTCTTTGGGGGGGCTAGGATGACAGGGAATGCAAAACAATAACAGTGCAATACTTTTTTATATCATGGTCGTTAATGCCTAGTTTCTCTTATTTTACTGTTGTATTTTTATTCTCCTTGTAATATTTTTCTATTTTGTTTCCATTTATACCCTTATTAGTTACTGTTTACTTTTTACTTCTTCTTCCTGAGGGAACTCTCCTGAAGGAACCAATAACGTGTTATCTGTTCATCTATCTATCTATTGTCAACCCGAGCACAATTCATGACGTCATGCTCATCTTGCAGACAGTTGTTTCCATTTTGTTTTATTCTCTACTTGTAATTCTACACGCACCAATGTCACATAGAAATTTGCTTTTTTTGTTATTTATTTACATTATTATTTCTGGTTTACTTGCTGTCCGTTTACTTAAGTTCTAATTTTTTGGTCTGTCTTCCTTCTGATTAGAATTTGTTTAACGCTTCTCTACGTTTTGTTTTGACTATGGCGCTGAGTGTTGGCGACTCTTATCTGTACTTCTTCAGACTCTATGTTTCACAGTTTGCACAGATGCCCTTAGAAGTTTTTAGAATATAAATGTAACTTTTATTTTATTGTGTGTTTATTCCTAAAAAAATTAAAATGTCAATGTATAATCAATTTATCTGTATCAAATTTAAATTCAATATTATTAATTTATTTGTTGTATAACTATTAATTCAAAGTTACAATGTGTCCTACTCTATGATGTGCGTGTGTGTGTGTGTTTGTCTCAACTTCCACACAGGAACTGGATGAATCAGATAAGCAACAAGGCTGTTCAATACAGTATATTACACACATAATTAATGACTAATGAATTTAACAATGCTTCAATGTCCCAGTCCAAATGTATGTGTTGATATTTAAATGTTTATTTATTCATATACAGTATATTTTATTTTTCCTATTATCAAAACCAACCTGTCAGCCTTCTCTTCGGATTTGAGTACAGCTGTCCACTATATATATATATATATATATATATATATATATATATATATATATATATATATATATATATATATATATATATATATATATATATATATATATATATATATATATATTTATTTTTTATTTTTTATTTTTTATTTTTTATTTTTTTTAAACTAGCTCAATGCTAATCTAATCCAATGCTATGCTAACTCAATGCTAACCTAGCTCAATGCTATGCTAACAGTGTCACACCTCTTCGGCCCACGCCTCACGCAGTTGTCACTCACACAGCCTCGCCACTTCTGACTCACTCTTATCTCAAAATGTCTCCCAGCTGAGACTCCTTTTTTTTTTAATTTTTTTTTTTTTTATATGCGTCACACAGTCACTCGCACACAGAGAATTTACCAGCGAGCAAGAGCCTTTTTTTCCCGTACTCAAAATCTCAGTGTGTAAAACAACTGTAATATCGCACAGTCACAATCACCAGTATAGTTAAAAACAAATTCAAATGACTGGAATTCGCTCGCAGCGCCAAAGAGGGGGAGCTTCCCTGCTTAGGCTGCTGCCTCCGCGATCCAACCTCTTGATAAGCGGAAGAAAATAATTATATGGATGGATCATTCACTCATGTGTTTTCTGTACATAACTTTGTCTATTTTCTCACACGCACACACATTTTAGACAATTTCCCAACTTTTACAGATAGCGGGGCTGTGAGAAAAAGCGTGAAGGGAGGTTGCGAGAGGGGGGAAAGAAAAGGAAGGGGGGAATTAAACCAGATAAGAAACCAGGTGCTACACAAAAGTTATTAAATTACGCATATATCTAAATGTACCAATATAAACTGACTCACTCAATACACACACATTTCAGCATTCATCATTATACACACACATTGTTAAATTACAATACCACCCCATTATCCGGACAAATATAAACAACTAATGCACGCATGCTTTTGTGGAATCGGCAGTCTCATATCACAAAAACCAGGTTCCATCATTGCTCATAAAACGGCGATTAACCCGTTTCATTGGAGCAGCACCTGCGTTATCCTTCCTGACCAACACGGATAATCGGCCTAAGGCGCTGTAGAATTACCAGGAATCACCCACCAATCCTACAGTACATCGTGTCTGGTCAGTCCATATAGTTTCACCAAGGCTCTACCATACGGAGCCCTTAACTCTATCCATCTATACTGCAGCAAATTTCCAAATTCGTGACCACTTGGCTCAGTTGATCTCCTTTACCGGAGTCACTGAACGATCACCTTATATCAGGCTTTTTACCCGGCTGCAGTTTCCACATAGACAGATACGTAGGACCTTCATAGACGTCATAAATTTGTGTGGGCCAAATGTCACACCAGTTAGCCAACCTTGCCTTAAATTTCGCTGTGTCCAACTCCGGCTAACCTAATGTACTTGCAGAAAAAAGCATCCTCTGCCAACGACAGAGGATGAAGAGGTTAAAAGAAATTTTTCGTCTCACATCGTCTATGCTTCTACACTCCAAACCACCAAAATTCTAATAACAATCCCCTTATGTTAAAAACGAGAGATCACAAGTTTTCAACAAACACACAGACAAATAATCACATATAAAACAACTTAATCCAACCATAATTTACCCCATTCCAGGTTGTTTTTGGAGAACCGGACTAAACCTATCTTTTATCAAAAATAGATTCAGCAATTAGTCTTATCGATCCGACTCTCTCCAGGCAGAAAATGTTTACACTTTAAGCAAAACGCTTACCTTGTGATGCGCGCGTGCAACACACTGTCTGCCTGACAGAGAGAGCGGGAGCGGCTGTCGACCTGTAGCTTCTGTGCCATCCTGTTCGTGACGCAAATTTGTGTTGTGGATTGTCCAAAGCTAAGCAGGCAACAAAAGTAGTTTAGTACAACAAATTTATTTACCCATTATCAGAAGTGCAGGTTGCATTGAGTTGGCCGTGCAGACAGACCACATGTTACTCCGGAGCAAACAAGACACACACAAGCCAAAATCACTGTCGAGTTCCGGTCTTCTGCCATTTTTTATATGTCTCTTGTGCGTCATTGTTTTTTATCTAGTGCGTCAATGTCTTTTTGTTTTCTCTATCTGTTCCTTAACAACTCGAATCCTTTAGACAGTCAACACATTCTGTAGACAGGTTGGCACGACTTAATATTCACTTTTGTCCCACTGGCACAGAATAGAAGAGAAATTAAATGAGCGTACATTCTTGACAGACATGCAATATAGGTCAAAGGTCAGAAATTCTACTACAGGGGCGTCCATGGTAATGTTGCTTGGATGGCAACATATGTTGCTCCAAAACCTGTATGTACCTATCAGCATTAATGGCGCCTTCACAGATGTGTAAGTTACCCATGTCTTGGGCACTAATACACCCCCATACCATCACAGATACTGGCTTTTCAACTTTGCGCCTATAACAATCCGGATGGTTCTTTTCCTCTTTGGTCCGGAGGACACGACGTTCACAGTTTCCAAAAACAATTTCAAATGTGGACTCGTCAGACCACAGAACACTTTTCCACTTTGTATCAGTCCATCTTAGATGAGCTCAGGAGAGTTTCAACTTGCACTTACAGATGTAGCGACTAACTGTAGTTACTGACAGTGGGTTTCTGAAGTGTTCCTGAGCCCATGTGGTGATATCCTTTACACACTGATGTCGCTTGTTGATGGAGTACAGCCTGAGGGATCGAAGGTCACAGGCTTACCTGCTTACGTGCAGTGATTTCTCCAGATTCTCTGAACCCTTTGATGATATTACGGACCGTAGATGGTGAAATCCCTAAATTCCTTGCAATAGCTGGTTGAGAAAGGTTGTTCTTAAACTGTTCACAATTTGCTCACGCATTTGTTGACAAAGTGGTGAACCTCGCCCCATCCTTGTTTGTGAATGACTGAGCATTTCATGAAATCTACTTTTATACCCAATCATGGCACCCACCTGTTCCCAATTTGCCTGTTCACCTGTGGGATGTTCCAAATAAGTGTTTGATGAGCATTCCTTAACTTTATCAGTATTTATTGCCACCTTTCCCAACTTCTTTGTCACGTGTTGCTGGCATCAAATTCTAAAGTTAATGATTATTTGCAAAAAAAAAATATGTTTATCAGTTTAAACATCAAATATGTTGTCTTTGTAGCATATTCAACTGAATATGGGTTGAAAATGATTTGCAAATCCTTGTATTCCGTTTATATTTACATCTAACACAATTTCCCAACTCATATGGAAACGGGGTTTGTACTACGCCCCCTAGTGGTGTAAAGGCTCGTAACTTAAACTATGCTCGCAAGTTAATCATAAAGATGACACAGCTCAAGGTTGAAGTACCACTGTATTAGGTACCGTAACCTCTCACTGTTAAAGCCATTAAATGCTATTATTATTATTGTACTGGGAAAAACTTACCACAGGTGTATCCTTTCATCCCTTTTCAATTAATGTCGAATGCATTTGGCAGAAAAAGTCAGGTGAAGCAGACCATGAAGAACAAACTCTCAAGCCATGTTTGGGCTGTGAAGCTGACTGGTTGGGATGTCTGCACAAATAATACCCCAGGATTTAGTGTGGGAATGGGAGTGGATGATATTATAGGTGCTCTCTGCTCAAGTCTTAGACTGAAGCTCCGGGGTAAAGCTTAGTTAGACTTAGCGTGGCATTCCAGTGAAGATGGAATGGATGGTTATATTTGAGCTTCAAAGGAGCAGCCAGGCTCACACCCTGTCGTAGGAGGAAAACAAGCATGTGCAAGGCTCGATTTCAATCTTGTCTTGTAACGTTTGGACAGGTCATTGCATAGAATTTCACCAAAAAAGTCCCATACGATATGATGTTGATATTACCGGCACGTTGCTACACAACAGCTGAGTCAACACTGTGGGAAAACAGACTCTTTTTCATCCTATGTAGACAAAACATTCTCCCAGAAGCAAATCATAATAATGACTGGTAATTATTCTTGTCCTTTAATGTGTTTCCTGTTTTCCAATATTCCAATTTTCTCAGTTGGGGAAACATGTTACTCTCCTTTTAAAGTCAAATTCAGCTTAGCAAAATGCACACTTATACAATGGCACCTCTAAGATAGTACAATTCCAAAATGAAGCTTCTAAAGTTCGACAAATACTCGGGGTTTGAACTGCCGTCATGCATGACGTCATACCTCAGTTCAGTCATGAAATGGGGTGGGATTAGAGGGGTCTAAAAATTTAAATCCCTTATACTTCTGGGAAATGTTAATTTTAAAAACTATTGTAGTCTGCTCAGTGGCCTTGTGGTTAGAGCAGGGGTGTCCAAGCTTTTTGACTGGGGGGCCGCATTGGGCTTAGAAATGTGTCCGGGGGCCGAAAGCCTGCATGCAAACTAACACACACACACACACATATATATATATATATATATATATATATATATATATATATATATATATATATATATATATATATATATATATATATATATATATATATATATATATATATATATATATGTATATATGAATACCTATTACTATAATAATATAATGGATATATCATTAATAATTATTATAATTGGATATGAAGAGTACCGGTAAGTGAAAGTTACTTCCATGACGACCTCCTTAAGGTTTTTTAATCAATCAGAAATATGACGCAGCTAAAATGCACCAAACATGGATAAGTGTGGAGAAAGTGTTTTGCATTTTACCCATCCTCCCTTGTAATGGATTTAAATGGGTGTTACTTAGATTTTTTGAGTGTGTGTGTGTTTGAGTTTGAGTTTGAGTTTATTTCGAACATGCAAGCATACAACATGATACATCACAATTTCCAGTTTCTCTTTTCAACATGTTCGAAAAGGAGTAGGAAGAAGCAGAGCTTATTTAATCCTACACCTTTTCTTTTACATAACAGTTGCCAAACTTTTTTGTTCACTTCCTGTTCTCAATTTATTCACAATGTACTCCATAAGTAATCACAATAAAAATAAATAGATAAATAATAATTGGTGAAGTAAGTTACATTTCATATGATGAGATAAGTAAGATTATTTTGAGAGTGAAAGAATGGATGAATTAAATAAATTCAGAATGTTTATCATGGTTCTCCTTCTTTGTACTTTGTAAACACTTTAAGTTTGAAGAGTTTCTTGAAGTGGATCATATTAGTACGTTGTTTGATTGCTTTGCTTAATCCATTCCATAATTGAATTCCACATACTGATATACTGAAGGTCTTAAGTGTTGTACGTGCGTACAAATGTTTTAAATTACATTTTTCTCTAAGATTATATTTCTCCTCTTTTTTTGAGAAGAATTGTTGTATATTCTTGGGTAGCAGGTTATAGTTTGCTTTGTGTATAATGTTAGCTGTTTGCAAATTCACTATGTCGTGGAATTTCAGTATCTTTGATTCAATAAATAAAGGATTTGTATGTTCTCTATATCCAACATTATGTATTATTATAACTGATCTTTTTTGTAACACCGTTAATGAATGAAGTGTACTTTTGTAATTATTTCCCCATATTTCTACACAGTAACTCAGATATGGTAACACTAGTGAGCAGTAGAGAATATGAAGTGATTTTTTGTCTAGAACATGTTTTGCTTTATTCATTATTGACGTGTTTCTTACACGTCAATAATGTGTGTGTGTTGATTAGACATGTTTCATAATATTCACAAAGTTCAATGAGCAGGTTGGTGGATTTTTTTTTCCCTGCACCATGACTAGGGAAGGTTGTTTGGATTGGGTCAAATTAATAAATGATGTGCTCATTGTCCCTGCAAGTACAATTAATGGTTGCGTATATTTCGTTGGCCAACAGATGGCGAGGAAAAAGCAGCTATTAGAGCACTGGCTATTTGTATACACCTCTCCCGACCATATTACTTATTGAACTTGTGCCGTCTCAAGGGCCAAATTGAAAACGCAGGCGGGCTGCATTTGGCCCGAAGGCCGTAGTTTGGACACACCCGGGTTAGAGTGTCCGCCCTGAGACTGGAAGGTCGTGAGTTCAAACCCCGGCCGAGTCATACCAAAGACTACAAAAATGGGACCCATTACCTCCCTGCATGGCACTCAGCATCAAGGGTTGGAATTGGGGGTTAAAACACCAAAATGATTCCCGAGCGCAGCCACCGCTGCTGCTCACTGCTCCCTTCACCTCCTAGGGGGTGGAACAAGGGTATGGATCAAATGCAGAGGGTAATTTCACCACACTTAGTGTGTGTGTGACTTTCAGTGGTACTTTAACTTTAACCTTAACATTTTATCAGTGTTAACAGACTCATATTATCTGTACTGAAGCAACCCACTAGAGTCAGGATCTCATTTTACAATTCCAGAACCACCAAACCTGTCAATGATCAGGATTCATAAAGGTTGTACAATGGTTAATGATGATCGTTTGATGGACTGAGCTTTTTAACATACACGTTGGGTTACACGCTATCATTCGAAATTAAGACAGGTATGAAATAGTTACTTATTTAGCATTAATATACTTTGTTTCATTGACTATGTTTACACCGTAGGCCAAAGTAGCCCAAATCAGATTTTTCTAAATCACATTTTTTTCTAGCTGTTTACACTGCCTGTAAAATATGATCTTTATCAGACTCCAGTGGAGACGCACACAATGTGGCCCCAATGTGGCCTCGACGTCACAGCATGCACAGTTAGATAAAGCGAGTTGACCGGATTCAGTTAATGAACAAAGAAGTCGCTACTACTACTAAAAAATTTAATAAAAGTCGCCACACCTTAAAAATGAGTGTTTTTTAGGTGAAAATAAATTAAAGTAATATAATGTATATAAAGTTTAATATATCTGGGAGGCTTGTAATCTTTGTATGGCTGTTAAGTGGAGGAGACACGGTGGATCTACTATTTTTCAACTCACTTACGTAAACAACTTACGCAAAGTACGTAACATGTCGCCATTTCTTCGGAATCAAAATATCAAGCCTATTATTTGCGCACTATTGACTAGTGATGCATTCAAAATTTGTCTGTAAGACTTAAGCTGTAAGACTTTGCTCACCGAAACCGGATGTTGTGATGAAGTATTCACTTTTGCTGGCGGGCCGCGTCTTTCTCCATGCACACGGGTGACGTAGCTCGCCTAAAGCTGACGAAAAGGTCACATACAGGACGCATTCAGGTCGCATTGCCGCTTAGACTGGTCAGATTTGAATATATCAGATTCCAATCGGATTTTGACTACCTCCTGACTACCCAACTTTTCCTCTACAGAGGGGCTCGTGGCCCACTCAAATATTAACACTGAACTAGTAATTTTACTTTAGTTTGAATCATACTCAATTATTATATCTTATCTACTTACAGTTTAACAGAATAAACCTAAATGATATGAAATCATATATTAATCACAAAGAATATTATCAAGGCTTAGCATTAAGATACTTTGTTTTCATTGACTATGTTTACACTGCAGGCCAATTAAAAAAATAAATACTCATCAAATACTGTATACTGCAAAAGAAGGCAATCATAAAAAACTGATGAAAAATAAATGTAAATACAATCACAAAGTGCTAAGATAAATGCATCGCATCCATCCATCCATTTTCGACCGCTTGTCCCTCTCTGGGTCGCAAGTTTAACTAAATTGATGATAATAATAATAAATATGTTTCTTAACTGAACTGTCAATAATATTCAAGTACAAATGAAAACGCGGCTCCACCACTTAAGTCATGATTTTTGCAAATGAGAAACTTCACTCTGACTTTAGCTCCAGACTTCTTCACATAGACCACACTTTTGATGTGATAATGTTTACGTTTCTGCGGAATTCCCTTCAACATTGTGACGTGTCTTTGCATTGTTGCCTTGAAACCTTCTAAGTTAAAAAGTTAAGTTAAAGTTAAAGTACCAATGATTGTCACACACACACTAGGTGTGGTGAAATTTGTCCTCTGCATTTGACCCATCCCCTTGATCACCCCCTGGGAGGTGAGGAGAGCAGTGGGCAGCAGCGTAGCCGCGCCCGGGAATCATTTTTGGTGATTTAACCCCCAATTCCAACCCTTGATGCTGAGTGCCAAGCAGGGAGGTAATGGGTCCCATTTTTATAGTCTTTGGTATGACCCGGCCGGGGTTTGAACTCACAACCTACCGATCTCAGGGCGGACACTCTAACCACTAGGCCACTGAGTAGGTTCTCGCACGTAAAGCAGCCAAGTCTCCCAAGTGTGACCAGAGGTCGGTAGTAACGCGCTACATTTACTCCCTTACATCTACTTGAGTAACTTTTGGGATAAATTGTACTTCTAAGAGTAGTTTTAATGCAACATACTTTTACTTTTACTTGAGTATATTTATAGAGAAGAAACGCTACTTTTACTTTTTCCATTTATCTACATTCAGCTCGCTACTCGCTACTGATTTTTATCGATCTGTTAATGCACGCTTTGTTTGTTTTTGGTTTGTCAGACAGACCTTCGAAGTAGGATCTATCTCATACCTGCATTTAACCAATCAAATACAGTCACTGGTGACGTTTGACTCCGTTTCACCAATCAAACAGAGCCAGGCGATCACATAAAGTTTCAGCGGCAAAACAACAACAAGCTTAAGCTTACATGAACTCAGCGTCAAATTTGAGGAAGCACATTGCGGTAAGTAACATTAGTAGATATTTTGGCTGTCACAGTAGGCTGATGTTAACTTCCCTGCTATGAATCACTGTCAAATGTACATCGTGTGGGGACATTTATTAACGCACTGCAGCCTCATAGACATGCACAGTCGCACGCACGCACACACACACACGCATGCATAGAAACATCAATCAGAAGTGCATAGTGTGTTCCCAGGTTTAGTTAGTTTAGTCTTTATTTGAAGGGACAATGCACAGAAACATTAAGATCAAAGACAGATATGTTCTGTACCAGATTATAGCTAAATAGCTAATTTCCATCTGCAGTCCCTGGCTACCTATATTAAAGAGATACAAAAATCATGCAATAAAATTATGACAATAAAATCATAAACAAGTATTAAGAAAAAAAGTCATAAAATTCCCTTTCATGGACACATACTTAATTTACAATACAACCCTACCTCATTTACATCATCACACAAAGACAATACATGCTCTTGTTCACATCTGTCATCATTTGTAAAAACAACCTTGATTTTATCAGACACACCTCACAATTTACAACAAGAATGCTCTCATGGATAAATATAATACACATTAAGTTGACATGCCAAACAAGGTGCCCACCTTAGTGACCGTGTGAGCAGCTTTGAATGCTCCAAAGCCACGTGCAGCCCACACCTATCAGTTTATGGTTTGCGTAAAGGCTAACTTGTTATTTTCCTTTGTAATCTCTGCCTACTGAGCCTATGGTGCTGTTAAGTTATTGTGGCTCAATTTGCCTTAATTTTTTTATGTTAATGCATTATTATTTAATATATATTATTGTTTTAGTTGCTTAAGAGATATTCCTGGCTCTGAATTTGCTCATTTGCTATTTTTATGTGTTTGTGCATTATTTGTTGCCGTCATCATTAAACGAACAGTTAATGATCAGTTACTCAGTACTTGAGTAGTTTTTTCACAGCATACTTTTTACTTTTACTCAAGTAAATATTTGGGCGACTACTCCTTACTTTTACTTGAGTAATAAATCTCTAAAGTAACAGTACTCTTACTTGAGTACAATTTCTGGCTACTCTACCCACCTCTGAGTGTGACATGTGGGGGGGAAACATGGTATAGGAGAACAATTAAACTGAAAAGGTAAATATACAAACAATCAGCCGTAGGGATTGTTCTGGCCTCTCCCTCCCTGTTGCACCTTATTTGAAGCCTTATAAATCAGGCTTCCACCCGGAGACGGGGTGTTGGTCGGTCTCCGCGACACACATGTACACTTAGAAAAGCACACAGGCCTGCCGCTCATTAAACCCACCATCGGACCCTCGGTTGTGTGGTGAAAGGGAGTGGTACCCAGAAAAGTGTGTCCTTTACCACGCCCTATCACCTTGAAAAAGTCTTCCTGTGTTCACTAAACATGTGCAATAGCTCTCACACTTCCCCTGCAAACCCTTTAGCCAGTGCAGTGTGCAGAAAACATGCATAAAGCAAAACTGTTGGTGTGCATGCATGGCTTCTACATGTTTAGGCGGAGGGGCGCTTGGTTTTTAGTGTTTTCACACACTAAATAAAAAGCCTGGAGTCAATCAGGCAAAGTGTTAAAGTCGTAAAGTGCAAGCAGAAGAAGCAGTAGCTGTAGATGTGGACTGCGAGGAGTGAATATGATTTTTGTCGTCATGGTATTTTATTTTATTTTTTACCATTAACTGAACACATTGTAATGGTCATGCCTGGACTGAATTGTATGAAAACCAAAGCGATTTTTCCCATAAGAAATAAGACAAATGGGTTCCAGTCACTCAAAAATATTCAGACGAAACACATTTTATGGAATACACGGGATTCTTATTTAGTCGGGTTTTGAATCAATTAATGGTTTACAAGAATTGGTTAAAAAAATTTAAAACGGATTTGAAAAAAATCTGGATAAAATAACAACATTTTTTAAATGTATTTTTCTACTCACTACACGAATACATCGCACACCAGCAAGAAGAGCTTTTGCAAGCTGTCATTTTTAAACCAAATAATTTACAGTTCTCCCTCGCCACATCGCACTTTAAATATTGCATCTTCACCACATTGCACATTTTTGGGGGGTATTAAAAATAAAATTAAGTATATTTTGCAATTTTTGGGTCCTCAATTAAGCATTTTCAAGCGTTAATAGACTAAAAGTATCATGATCCGTTACCCGGATTTAGTTTTTGAGTCCCTCAGTTCTGTTTTCAGCACCCCTGGGTTTGTGTTTTAGTTGTCATGGGTGCTGATTAGTTTCACCTGCCTCTGATTAGTGTTTGGGTGGCTCACCTGCTCCTGGGCACTAATCAGAGAGCTACTTATTCCTGTTTTTCGCCACACACTGTCTGGCTGTCTTGTTTGCCTTACGCAACAGTTACGTTTGATGATTTCTCACTTCTTTGCTCAAGATTCCTGTGTTAAGTTTTGCTTAAGCTCCCCGTGCGATCGGCATGCGTCTCTTTTGTTGTGTATCTTGTCTTTTGGTATTTTGAATGATTTATGAGGAATAAATAATTTTCTTACCTTCGCCTTGCCTCCGGAGTTCCTGGTGCATTTTGGGAGAATGATTTGCGCAGTACAATGCGACCCAGACGTGACAAAAAGTATCATTGAGTAGTATTGGCCACTCGAGGAAACCCAACCAATCAGAGGGTGCTGTTAAGTATCATGGCCACTGATTGGCTCAGCCTCAGGCAGCATTACAAAATGGTATTTAAAGAGTGTAAATGTGACTAAAAGGTGTTCTTTTGTGTCTAAAGGGCTCTAATAATGTTGAAAAATGTATTTAGAAAGTGGTAAACATCTATTGTATACTCTAACTCAGTGGTTCTTAACCTGAGTTCGATCGAACCCTAGGGGTTCGGTGAGTCTGCCTCAGGGGTTCGGCGGAGGTCAAAACACACCCGACTAATCGTGTAAATAAAAATTTCTCCCTATCGGCGTATTACGGATATGGCAACAGCAGTAGTCAGACTGATTTGCAGGTGTGTAATTTGTTGTGAGTTTATGCACTGTGTTGGTTTTGTTCTTTGAACAAGGTGATGTTCATGCACGGTTCATTTTGTGCACCAGTAAAAAAACACGGTAACGCTTTAGTATGGGGAACATATTCACCATTAATTAGTTGCCTATTAACATGCAAATTAGTAACATATTGGCTCTTAACTAGTCATTATTAAGTACTTATTAATGCCTTATTGCGCATGGCCTTATTATAACCCTAACGCTCTAACCCTGGCCCTAACCAAATAACTCTAAATTAAGTCCTTGTTACTTAGAATATGTTCCCCATACTAAAGTGTTACCAAAAACATATAACTTTGTCTTGAATTTGAAAATTTATTTTTTTAATTTTTCACTAAAGAAGGGTTCGGTGAATGTGCATATGAAACTAATGGGGTTCGGTACCTCCAACAAGGTTAAGAACCACTGCTCTAACTATAAAACTAGTTGATTTATAGTTAATTATACCGACTTTGCAGAAATAATTTATTGCGGCCATGTCTGGAACAAATTAAAAGCGATATATAAGTATTGTGAGAATCAGTTTGAACCAAGGATCGTGTTGAACCCCAAGAATCAGAATCAAATTGTGAGTTGTAAGATTCCCGTTTTCTATAAAGGTAGTTTTATATGCAGAAAACAATGTGAAATACATACAGTATGAATAATGAATGAAATGGATAACATTTAGCACTACTTTTATGGAAAACTCCTGCAGGCAAAGACGGCGATGAGGGAGGACGGGGAAGAGAAGAGCCTTGCAGACGCCACCTTTGTACTTTGCTACAAGTTCAAAAGTGTTTCTCACCTTCTTTATCACGGACACTTGCAACTTTCTTTGGCCCCGTGGTGGCTTATTTTGCAGTCGTACTCAATAATAAAAATGAAATAATTTGTTGGGGCACTTAAAGGCCTACTGAAACCCACTACTACCGACCACGCAGTCTGATAGTTTATATATCAATGATGAAATCTTAACATTGCAACACATGCCAATATGGCCGGGTTAGATTAGTAAAGTGCAATTTTAAATTTCCCGCGAAATATCCTGCTGAAAACGTCTCGGTATGATGATGTTTGCGCGTGATGTCACAGATTGCAGCGGACATTTTGGGACAGCATTGTGGCCAGCTATTAAGTCGTCTGTTTTCATCGCGAAATTCCACAGTATTCTGGACATCTGTGTTGGTGAATCTTTTGCAATTTGTTTAATGAATAATGGACATAGCAAAGAAGAAAGCTGTAGGTGGGAAGCGGTGTATTAGCGGCCGGCTGCAGCAACACAAACACATAGCGGCTACGTCGTAGCCGGTGTTTCATTGTTTACATTCCCGAACGATGACAGTCAAGCTTTACCATTGGCCTGTGGAGAACTGGGACAACAGAGACTCTTACCAGGAGGACTTTGAGTTGGATACGCGCTACCGTGAGTACGCAGCTGTGGCTTCCAAACATTTGATCGCTTGCCCGTACGTGCGTGCCGCTATGTGCATGTCACATACGTAACTTTGGGGAAATGTATGTGCTGTATGAACTTTACGGAGGTGAACAGTACTTTGGGCTGTGGGATTGAGTGTGTTGTGCGGGTGTTTGATTTGTATTGGCAGGTTATATGGACGGTAGGGGGGAGGTGTTTGCTATGCGGGATTAATTTGTGGCATATTAAATATAAGCCTGGTTGTGTTGTGGCTAATAGAGTATATATATGTCTTGTGTTTATTTACTGTTTTAGTCATTCCCAGCTGAATATCAGGTCCCACCCGCCTCTCACAGCATCTTCCCTATCTGAATCGCTTCCACTGCCCTCTAATCCTTCACTCTCACTTTCCTCATCCACAAATCTTTCATCCTCGCTCAAATTAATGAGGAAATTGTCGCTTTCTCGGTCCGAATCGCTCTCGCTGCTTGTGGCCATGATTGTAAACAATGTGCAGATGTGAGGCGCTCCACAACCTGTGACGTCACGTTACTTCCGGTACAGGCAAGGCTTTTTTATCAGCGACCAAAAGTTGCGAACTTTATCGTCGATGTTCTCTACTAAATCCTTTCAGCAAAAATATGGCAATATCGCGAAATGATCAAGTATGACACATAGAATGGATCTGCTATCCCCGTTTATATAAGAACATCTCATTTCAGTAGGCCTTTGAATCCACCAAATGATACGTGCGGAAAACATTTGTTACACGCCGTTGTTGGCCGTACCATGACCAAGACGATATACGAAAACTGGGGCAAACGTTTGGCAAAAAATAAGTGGGGCGTACAAAAGCTGAAGGTACCACATTATTTAAAAGATTTATAATCAAACTTGAATTTGCATGTTTTGTACAAAAACTAATTAATGAGAAACAAATTGTTTTTTTCGTACAAAATAACAAAACTCCCTGTCAGCCGCACATCAAGAACATTCACACTTTTACGAGCCGGAAAAACAACATGCCTTTTTTGGGGGGTAAAACGCTGCCAGAGTTCATGGACCGCATGCGCATCTAAAAACGTCAAGCAGTTTGTTGGTTCTTCTCTATTACACCTTGATTTCCTTCATGCAGGCTGCGATCAGGAGCATCACGCTCACTGCTAAGGGGGGCAGGCGACGCCTATCGGCCAGGCTGATTGGGAGTTGAAATTGGCCCTGTTGCTCTGTCTCCAGAGGATACACACATGTGTGCTGTTACACGCAGCGTGGGGGTGAAACTGGAGCGTTGGGACTATGGCTTGGTGGAGCATATGAGCTTGGGAAAAAAAATAAAATAAAAAAAGTAGGGCTAGGCCTTCCCTTTTTTATCTTATTGATACGTTTGTTTGATATTGTCTATACTGCCACAAGTGGTGGAAAAGTGTATTACAACTAAGTACCGCTGCGGCCCTTGAGGACCACAGCTGAGAAACCAACATTTTAGGTGGCCCTCTAGAACAGTGTTTTTCAACCTTTTTTGAGGCAAGGCACATTTATTTCATTAAAAAATACGGAGGCACACCACCAGCAGAAAACGTAAAAAAAAGAAACTCCACCAGGTCGTCGTGCCTTATTTTGAGTTTGTTGGTGTTTTCCCGTGTGTAGTGCTTTAGTTCTTATCCTGCGCGGTTATTTTGGTGGCCCTTCTTGTTTTGTTGGTGTTTTCCTGCAGCAGTTCCATGTCTTCCTTTGAGCGCTATTCCGCGCACCTGCTTTGTGTTAGCAAGCGAGGCTATTTACGTTGTTGCTATCCTTCTTTGCGTGAACAAAGTTAATTGTCATGTCATGTACGGACGTAAGTTTTTGCTGTCCTCCAGCATTCTGTTTCTGTTTACTTTGTAGCCAGTTCAGTTTTACTTTCGTTTTGCATAGCCATTGCCTTTTCCTTACACTTTCCCTTCTGTTCATTTTTTGGTTTAAGCGTTACACACCTTTTTACCTCCACACTGCATATTGGGATCACAACAAATCATCCTCATCTCACCCGACACATTCGCGACTTTTACAAAGCAATTAACTACCTGCTGCCACCTACTGACGTGGAGTATTACGTGGTTACCCTGCCGAGTTGTACGCAGCACAGACACTTAGCAACGGCACATTATTTGCAAATTATAATTATTGATTTGCAAAAAATATTTTTTGGACCAACTAGGTGAAGTTGCATAATTTCCCTTGGCACACCAGACAATATCTCACGGCACACTAGTATGCCGCTGCACAGTAGTTGAAAAACACTGCTCTAGGAAGCAATCGCGGTCCAACAATGGGCCCTGGCCCTATGTTAAGAAACACTGACTTAGAATATGATATGTTTTTATTTATTTTACGATAGCATCTGGCCCTCAAAGTGCATGCTAAGAATAATTCTGACCCATGTTTAAAATGCATTTGATGACCCCTGCTCTAGGAGCAATTGGTCAGATAGATGGCTCCTGTTAAATCATTGTATGGTGTGATTCCTTTGCATGATTCAAACTTGACCAATGTTTAGGACTGCATGTGGAAGCACGTTCATTTTGTGTGTGGGGGTATGGGGGAGGTCCAGGGCACCGGAGTTCACGAGCAACAGCCTCAAGAAGTTTGTCATCTGAGCCCGCAATTTAGCCATAAGAAGGGTTAAAGGCCTGTCGTTGACCTTGTAAAAAAGGCCAAAAGACAAAAAAAAACCTGGCTATATAGCCAGCTGTGTCGCACACAGAGCCTTCCAAAATAAAAGGAAGGTACTTCATTATCTTCCAGACAGGTAGATCAAATGTTCCCTTGAAAGACGTATTATTCACTGCGGTTGTTTTGTCAAATCTACGACTACTTTATAACAGATGACAGTAGTCAAGTACAAATCATGATGGTGAACAAATAGTACTTTTATAACACGGCAGATGTTTAGCAAAACTGCAGAGATAAAAAATGACAGTGAATTAAAACAGCAAAAACAGATGCCAGGCTGGATTGAATGTTCAATTACATAATATCAAATATCTAATGTACTGTATTTTTCAGACTATAAGTCACCGTTTTTTTCATAGTTTGTCCGGGGGTGCGACTTATACTCAGGAGCGACTTATGTGTGAAATTATTAACACATTACCGTAAAATATCAAATAATATTATTTATCTCATTCACGTAAGAGACTAGACGTATAAGATGTCATGGGATTCAGCGATTAGGAGTGACAGATTGTTTGGTAAATGTATCGCATGTTCTATATGTTATAGTTATTTGAATGACTCTTACCATAATATGTTACGTTAACATACCAGGCACGTTCTCAGTTGGTTATTTATGCGTCATATAACGTACACTTATTCAGCCTGGTGTTCACTATTCTTTATTTATTTTAAATTGCCTTTCAAATGTCTATTCTTGGTGTTGGGTTTTATCAAATAAATTTTCCCCAAAAATGCAACTTATACTCCAGTGCGACATATATATGTTTTTTTCCTTCTTTATTATGCATTTTCAGCCGGTGCGACTTATACTCCGGAGCGACTTATACTCCGTAAAATACGGTATGTACACAATTTACTTCCGGGCCCACCTCTCTTGCAATGACCAAACATCTGAAACAATCTGCTCGTGCCCTATTTAAATGCATTATAAGCAGCTAGCGAAACAAGAGATGTCTGACAACATCGGGAAGCAGCAACTCAAATGAAATGTTTTTATTTAAACGGGGATAGCAGATCCATTCTATGTGTCATACTTGATCATTTCGCGATATTGCCATATTTTTGCTGAAAGGATTTAGTAGAGAACAACGACGATAAAGTTCGCAACTTTTGGTCGCTGATAAAAAAGCCTTGCCCCTACCTGAAGTAGCGTGACGTCACAAGCTGGAGCGCTGCTCACATTTCCCCATTGTTTACACCAGCAGCGAGAGAGATTCGGACAGAGAAAGCAACGATTACCCCGTTAATTTGAGCGTCGATGAAAGATTTGTGGATGAGGAAAGTGAGAGTGAAGGACTATAGTGCAGTGCAGGGCGTATCTTTTTTCGCTCTGACCGTAACTTAGGTACAAGGGTTCATTGGATTCCACACTTTCTCCTTTTTCTATTGTGGATCACGGATTTGTATTTTAAACCACCTCGGATACTATATCCTCTTGAAAATGAGAGTCGAGAACGCGAAATGGACATTCACAGTGACTTTTATCTCCACGACAATACCGGCGAAACACTTTAGCTATGGAGCTAACGTGATAGCATCAGGCTCAAATGCAGATATAAACAAAAGAAATAAACCCCTGACTGGAGGGATAGACAGAAAATCAACAATACTATTAAACCCTGGACATGTAAATACACGGTTAATGCTTTCCAGCTTGGCGAAGATTAACAATGCTGTTGCTAACGACGCCATTGAAGCTAACTTAGCAACGGGACCTCACAGAGCTATGATAAAAACATTAGCGCTCCACCTACGCCAGCCAGCCCTCATCTGCTCATCAACACCCGTGCTCACCTGCGTTCCAGCGATCGACGGAAGGACGAAGGACTTCACCCGATCATCCGTGCGGTCGGCGGATTGCGTCGGCTAGCGCGTCTGCTATCCAAGTCAAAGTCCTCCTGGTTGTGTTGCTACAGCCAGCCGCTAATACACCGATCCAACCTACAACTTTCTTCTTTGCAGTCTTCATTGTTCATTAAACAAATTGCAAAAGATTCACCAACACAGATGTCCAGAATACTGTGGAATTTTGAGATGAAAACAGAGCTTTTTTGTATTGGATTCAAAGGTGTACCAATACTTCCGTTTAACTAGTGACGTCACTCGCATACGTCATCATACAAAGACGTTTTCAACCGGAAGTTTAGCGGGAAATTTAAAATTGTACTTTATAACATGTGTTGCAATGTTAAGATTTCATCATTGATATATAAACTATCAGACTGCGTGGTCGGTAGTAGTGGGTTTCAGTAGGCCTTTAAAGGGGATCTGCATTTTTTTTTTTAAATGTTGCCTATGGTTCGCTATCATTAAGCAAGACATGACGACGGATGGATTTGTTTTTAATGCATTGTCAATATTAAATAATCGTAAACAAAAGTCTGATTACAGCGGAGCCAATGGGAGCGCTACAATTCCGCCCAGGAAATCTGAAAAATGACCATTCAAAAAGTGCCAACAGTACTCCATTTACATGTCGTGACTTGAATATTAACCAAGTATTAGTGATAATGTTATTAAAAGTGCTAACACAGACAGACTATGTATAGTGGTGACATGAGTGTGACAATGTTGACATCATCGAGTGGTCTGTTAAAGTTAAAGTTAAAGTACTAATGATTGTCACACACACACTAGGTGTGGCGAAATGATTCTCTGCATTTGACCCAACACCCTTGATCATCCCCTGGGAATTTAGGGGAGCAGTGAGCAGTAGCGGTAGCCGCGCCCGGGAATCATTTTTGGTGATTCCAACCTTTGATGCTGAGTGCCAAGCAGGGAGGTAATGGGTCCCATTTTTATAGTCTTTGGTATGACTCGGCCGGGGTTTGAACTCACAAGCTACCAATCTCAGGGCGGACACTCTAACCACTAGGCCACTGAGTATGTTGTGTCCTCGCATCCCTGTAGGTCATAAATCATGCCTCTCACCTCAAAAGTAGATGGCTGAGGAGATAATCCAACAAGTTGAGACACTTTGACAGCCTTTTAGGACCTGGAACTGGCGAGAATGACACGAAAAACGCTTGTGCCCCACCCCACCTTGTTTCTTCGCAAGGATTGTGAGACAGTTTACATCTGAATGGGAATATAAGAACATCCTAGCAGAGACGCCTTCCTAATGACAGCAGACCTTGCACATGTTTTATTATGTTTGTTGGCTCTCTTAAAGTCTGCAGTGAGTAGTAATCAGTGATCTTGTAAAAAAAAAAAAAAAGGTGAACGTCGTGATGCATTTTTGAAATTAATGCTCCGTATGTGTTTAAAATGATGACAATATGTTAATATTAAATTAAATAAATGTGTCCGCTACCACATTACACATATACTTACATTGTGTATATAAAACCCTAATAGAGGTCTTCGGATGTTGTTTTAGGGACTCTATAGGCAGAATTGAACGGCTCCCATAGGCTCCATTGTAAGCAGACTTTTGATCGAATCTATTTAATATTTAGAATGCATTAAAAAACAAAAGAACATGTATTTCATAATGATTGTGAACAATAGACAAAATTCCCCCAAAAATGTAGTTCCCCTTTAAGTAGACTATAAATTATAATGACCTAATATTATGTATTAATATACATATAATACATCCTGAAAAAAATGACATAGGTAATTTGGCACTGACTGAATACTAGGGATGGGAATCAAAAACGGGTTCTGGTTCAGCACCGGTTTCCAGTGTATCAATTCCTTGGAATCGATAACGGGCGACCGGTGCAATGGACGTCGAGTGGATCTAGTTAATAGTGTGAGAGTCCAGTCCATAGTGGGGCCAGCAGGAGATCATCTTGAGTGGAGACAAGTCAGCAGCGCAGAGACGTCCCCAACTGATGCACAGATGAGTGGTCCACCCCGGGTACCGACTTTGAACAACTAGCGCATCATCTGTGGTCAACTAATCTCTCCACGAAGGAGAGGGGGGCAGAGCAGAAAAGAGACGGCAGATCAACTGGTCTAAAAAGGGGGTCTATTTAAAGGCTAGAGTATACAAATGAGTTTTAAGATGGGACTTAAATGCTTTTACTGAGGTAGCATCTCTAACTGTTACTGGGAGGGCATTCCAGAGTACTGGAGCCCTAATAGAAAACGCTCTATAGCCCGCAGACTTTTTTTGGGACTCTGGAATTCACTAATAAGCCAGAGTTCATTGAACGCAGATTTCTTGCTGGGACATATGGTACAATACAATCAGCAAGATAGGATGGCTCTAGACCGTTTAGTATTTTATACGTAAGTAATAAAACCTTAAAGTCACATCTTAAGTGCACAAGAGGCCAGTATAGGTGTAATATGATCAAACTTTCTTGTTCTTGTCAAAAGTCTAGCAGCCGCATTTTGCACCAAGTTTCGACCCTTACATGGCTTGTTCGATACACGTCTTAAAATAATGCCTGCAGCACTGTTATCTGTCAGTTAACTACAGGTATACAATTTTATTTTTTTCTTCAATGAATAGTTAATCTCGCACGATAAAATGTAAATGTAATGTTAGCCCTGTAGCTAACATACCGTATTTTTCTGACTATAAGTCGCAGTTTTTTACATAGTTTGGCCGGGGGTGCGACTTATACTCAGGAGCGACTTATGTGTGAAATTATTAACACATTACCGTAAAATATCAAATAATATTATTTATCTCATTCACGTAAGAGACTAGACGTATAAGATGTCATGGGATTTAGCGATTAGGAGTGACAGCTTGTTTGGTAAACGTATCGCATGTTCTATATGTTATAGTTATTTGAATGACTCTTACCATAATATGTTACGTTAACATACCAGGCATGTTCTCAGTTGGTTATTTATGCCTCATATAACGTACACTTATTCAGCCTGTTGTTCACTATTCTTTATTTATTTTAAATTGTCTTTCAAATGTCTATTCTTGGTGTTGGGTTTTATCAAATAAATTTCCCCAAAAAATGCGACATATATATGTTTTTTTCCTTCTTTATTATGCATTATCGGCCGGTGCGACTTATACTCCGAAAAATATGGTAGCTATGCCAGTGTTCCTAACGTGTGTGTTACAGTTTTGTATATGATATATGACATATATTACTTTGGACAAGAACACAGTTACAGTGTGTATGTAAAAAAAGAGGATACAGTGCACCATAACGCTACCTGTCGGATATACAGCAAGTGTGCACAAACACAGTTCATAGACAAACCTCTAGGATTGGATCAGGATAAGGCACTGGCTTTCTAAAACAGGTATTGTGGGTGCACATCCAATCAAGGATGATCATTCATCGGTTTGGCTGCAGACAAAAATGGATGTTGGATAGTTTTGTTGTCGAGATGTTTCCTGGCTACTGTCGATGTCCTTTACAGCAAGGCATCTGTTCTTGCCTGCTTGCATGTTTGTGGTCGAGTTCTGTGTGGTGCGTAACACAACATATGTACAGCAGGGTGTAAATTGCATTTCCACTTTATTATTGTCAGATGTTTGCGCTTTTATTTCATTCCAGTATGCATGTTTAGGTCCAGTTATAATCCATGCTGAGGGATGCAAACAAATCCAAAAGTAAGCAGCTGGTTTCTTAGATCTGTTTTATTATTATTATTATTATTATTATATAACTCTCTCTGCATTATATTGCACTGAATATGTTTCCAAATGTTTGGATGAAACCTTGGCAGGAAATTTGGCAAAATGATCATGAATACACAACAAGACTGTAACCCCAATATAAGCTTGAGGACCCAATAAAATAATTTTGAGTGCTCCTTCTTCTTCTCTCTCTCTCTCTCTCTCTCTCTCTCTCTCTCTCTCTCTCTCTCTCTCTCTCTCTCTCTCTCTCTCTCTCTCTCTCTCTACATATCATATTATTTGGAGCACAGTTAATTTACCCAGCACAAATAAAGATACAACATACAGTTCAAATTCTCAGCACTTTAGTATTTGAAGATAAATAAGTGTATATTGCTTGCTCTGTGTTTGTCAATGGGCTACTTGTAAAAGTGAACAAGGCAGACATAGTAGTAAGACCTAGTGGAGGAAGGGTTTGATTACCGGTCAGTGAGAGAGGAATTCTGCACCCGGAGGCTAAAGGGAACGTATCCACTCCACTTTCCTGTATGTTACTTTTATCCTCTGTGGGTAGGCTCGAAACTTGGAGCTCAAAACTCTCGTACCGCAGTCTGTTGAGGCCTTAGGCAACACATTTTTTTCCAGCCTCCGAGTAAGATTCCATCTTGACTGTGACTTATTAATAATGCCCTCCAGTAAATCAACACACATTGCACATACAAGCCCCTGCTGGTGTCCTACCATGGTTTTCTAAATCTTTTGCACTCTTCGGGCTTATTCATAATCAAATGAAAATGTGCATTTCTAATTGTTACACATTATTTGGGAAAGAAGACCCTCCGAGGCCTGTATAAATGTGCCTACTTACATACTATAGACATCACAGGGCCACAATTTTTAGTCAATGCAGAATCATTGCTCGAGTCAGCTATCCCAATGTTGAACTTGCAGACTAGAACATGTCCCATGTCGCTCAATTCAAATAAATCAGTAGTTCTACAGTATACACAGCTGAACGTTAATGTGAGTAGCACAGTGCATTCTGGAAAATATTCACAGCGCTTATCTTTTTCCACAATTTGTTGTTATAGTCTAATCCCAAAATGGGATAATTAATATTTGTTCATTTAAATTTTGCAAATTTAATAAAATAAAAATAAATCACATGTACATAAGTATTCACAGCCTTTGCTCAATACTTTGTTGATGCACCTTTGGCAGCAATTACAACCTCAAGTCTTTTTGAATACGATGCCACAATCTTGGCACGCCTATAATGCGGAAGTTTCGCCCATTCCTCTTTGGAGCATCACTCAAGCTCCATCAGGCTGGATGGGAAGCGTTGGTTTTCATCCAGGATGTCTTTGTACATTGCTGCATTCATCTTGGTCTAGTCAGGGGGGTGACCAAGAACTGGATGGTCACTCTGTCAGAGTTACAGCATTCCTCTGTGGAGAGGGATTAACTTTCCAGAAGGACAAACCATCTCTGCAACAATCCACCAATAAGGCTTGTATATTATAGTGGCCAGACAGAAGTCATTTCTTCATAAACGTTTCCCAAAATGCACCTGAAAGACTCTCAGACAATGAGAAACACATTTCTCTGGTCAGATGACACAAAGATTGAACTCTTTGCTGTGAACCAAGCCGATACCGTCCCTACAGTGAAGCATGGTGGTGGCAGCATCATGCTGTGGGGATGTTTTTCCAGTGACAAGAACTGGGAGACTAGTCAGGATTAGGGTTGCCAAATTCCGGGAATATTCAAAGTTGGAAACTGTCCACGGGAATTAACGGGAATATATGGGAATGAACAGGAATTAACGGGAATAAAAATTGAATGCAACATGCTCGATCTTGCAGCATGATTATTAGCTAAAACAATCTGATTTAATGCAAATTCAGTAGAATTTCAACCCTGCACTGTGCATTCCTCCATCACATGTGCAGTGCATTCTTCCATTACATGCACAGATAATTCCCAGCATGCTACACACTACAGCAGGGCTATTGAGGCCACACTAGTATTTGAGCCCAAGGACTTCATCCAGTCAGGTAAGTTTTGATGATATTACTGGGGTAAATATATTTGATCTATGGAATTTAAGTTTAATAGAGGTGTAATTGCTTGTTACTGTATGACTGTAGACTACTCCAGAAGACTTCCACTCAAGCTACCTAGCTGTTCCTGTACTTGTTAAAAGATTTTGGGGCCAATATCTCTAGCTAGCTAGGTTTATGTACCACCACAGTCTCATAATGAACCGAAAATATTTCTCCGTTAGCCGTGATGCTAATTTTCTCTATGTTAAATCCCATTCATTTATGCTAACAACGTTAGCGATCCTAATTTACCTTTTTTGTGATCTGTAAAGTTCAACTAGCAAATACTAAATCAAAACGTGTAGTTTCCTCTGCCTTCTGTTCTGCTGACCATTCTGTTGTCATACAAGAATGTAGGTTATAGTTTGATTTAGCATGCTGATTGAGTGTTAATTTATTAATCTAGTCTATTTGTATTAATTTGTTTATTAGTAAAATATTTTTAAAGACTACTCCAATTGTTTAGCTGACTATTTATATCTGTGTGTGGCATTGCATTAGTGTTTTACAAGAATAAATAAATACAAACAGAATAATGCCACGTACACCATTTGATGTGTGGAGACATTTCACCCCAACCAATGTAGGCGGAAAGGCTGTGTACATTTGCAAATACTGTGCAAAGAGCTACGTCAAAAATGCCACAAAGATGCAGCAACATATAGACAAGTGCCCAATAATATACAATTATTGTAGATCCCCTTAATTCCCATGGACGGTGTCCAACTTTGAATAATCAAAAAATTGTCAATATTTCCAAACTTCCCGAGCTGAACTTCCCGTGGTAAATTTCCGGAAAGTTTCCGGAAATTTACCGGAAACTCTTTACCCCTTCGCCACCCTAGTCAGGATAGAGAGAACGATGAATGCAGCAAATGTACAGAGACATCCTGGATGAAAACCAACGCTTCCCATCCAGCCTGATGGCGCTTGAGTGATGCTGCAAAGAGGAATGGCCAAAACAGCCCAAAGATAGGTGTGCCAAGCTTGTGGCATCATATTCAAAAAGACTTGAGGCGCTAATTGCTGCCAAAGGTGCATCAACAAAGTATTGAGCAAAGGCTATGAATACTCACGTGCATGTGATTATTTTATACATTAGCATTTCAAAAAACAAACAAACAATCTTTTCACATTGTTGTTATGGGGTATTTATTTTCTGTATAATTTTGAGGACAAAAATTAATTATTTTATTTTGGAATAAGGCTTTGACAACAAATTGTGGAAAAGGGAAGCGCTGTGAATACTTTCCGGATGCACTGTATATGTTACCCCTTACATGTAGATCACATTTATCTTGCAAAAAGAGCAATATTTTGTAACAAATAATATAATTTATATATTTTTTTATTGTTAGTTCTGTGTAAAAAAGGTCATCAGAGAACACAGCGATATATAAGATTGCCTTTTTGTTATTTATATTAAACAGTGCGCCCTGCTCCGGTATTTCCCCTCACTACTCAGCACAGGCTGTTATCCACCATCTACTGTACGTAGAAATGTCGTCTTTGTACGTCGATATACTGTCGCTCGGAGTCTCAGAGTAGTCCACAATATGATAGCAGGCATGAATACAAAGAAAGAGTCTGAAGTAACCTTGCATAAGGTCACAGGATATTTTCAGGGTGAAGGTAATCCTTTTGCCGCTCCGATGAGGAGGGGGGGAAACAAGAGGATAGCCTCCAGGGATCTGTATCGAATTTGCTGGAGTTCTTAAAACCACTCAACTTGATGGAACTTGCTCCAAGAGTTATTATGCTCAGGAATGTCGGCAGTGTCAAACTCCAAAGTTCTTTCCTTGACTGTGAGTGTACCTGTGAAGATGAGTGTGCCAAACAGAGAATAATGGGTGTGAAGACGAGGGAAGGTTCCGCTCCCTAGAGAAAACAGTAGGATGTTAGGAGGAGTCCAACTGTCAGCCGGGCCCTGGGTTTCTGTGAAGACTCCTGTTTAGTCCACTCTGCGGGGAGCTGGGATGGAAAGACATATCAATTAAATCAGGACCATATCTAAATAGTTTACAATCTCTTTGGACATGAAAAGAAAGCGATGATGACATCACCTAAGATCACTTAACGTCTCAATGGTTTGATGTCATCGCCCTCTGTGATTCATTTGTGTTGAGAAGAAAATCGTCATGTCAACTCAGGTCTACATATCCCCGATGAACTAATATCAGTGTACGGCTCTGGTAATGGGTACATTCGCACCCACCTGCACAAATGTACTTCAAAATGTAACAATCAAAATAAATATGACTTTTTTTTTGTTTACTAGGGCATGCATATATAATATGCATTAGTTTGACCATTTAAAATCAACGATAATAAAAAGGAGATGCTTGGAAATAGCATAAAAATGCCCCAAAAACTTGGAAAAACGCAATTCATAGCGTTACTTTTTGGTGTAACCATCATGAGCGTTCTGTTCAGGTATATTTCTTTTATATTTTGATAAATCATCACATTTATGTATAACTAAATTTAAATAGGTATTGATCAATCTTTAAGCTGTGTGTATTTGATTTCAGTTTGCTTTTGACATCTTATTTAGAATTGTAGTTGAAACTTTTACAACCTTGTGTTGCGCTCCTGATGGCGTAACCAAACTAGATTTCATTTAATGATCTTATTTTGAATATTTATTCCCTTTTTTACATTTAGTATATTTAAATATTCATTTATAAACATTGAATAGATTTCAAATATCAATAAAATGCAATTGCCTTAATCTTATAGGGTAATGTTTAGTTACACCAAGTCATGAGCGTAACACTAAGCTTCATCACTTTGACTTGTAATATCTCTAATTCTGGTGGTGTTTTATGCTTTTTTCTTTTTGGAACATGTACTATACATATAATACAATAAAGTCCCATATACAATTATGTTTCTAGCAATACTTTAATTTTGCCTTTGAAAGTAACACTCCAATGTCCATTAGTGGAGCTGTATACATCAGCTCGCTAGAGACGTTATAACAGTAATATGTCGTCCAGTCTCTTTATGACCACCAAATGTGAGAACATTTGATCATCTCAATTGTTGAGAACAACTTTTCAGAGAAGCTCAAACAGTTGATTTTGAATTTATTGTTTTTTTTATGAACAATACATATCCTTCCTCTTGGACGCACCACTGGATAGATGAACTAAACCAGTATGTGCCCAGAACTTTGCAGAATACAAAAAAACAGACTTCACCACACGTCCTAAGATAAAGCCAAAATCTGCAAACTACTAATTCTAGGGATGTAATGGTATGGTAAATATTGCGCTATTTCGGTTTTAAAATGCTGGCAGTAAAGCCGTGGTATGAGTACTTGGAGTTCTCCCGTCAGTGGAGTTTTTTTTCTGGAACCATTTAGTAGGTCTGATCTAACCTGACTCTCCTTGTAGTTCGCTGAGCTCCACACAAGGATCTGGGACTTCTCGATAAGAGATGTATTTCAGAAGGCGGGGCCTTGTAAAAAAAAGTCATTCTATGTCAGGGGTCACCAACCTTTTTGAAAGCAAGAGCTACTTCTTGGGTACTGATTAATGCGAAGGGCTACCAGTTTGATACACACTTAAATAAATTGCCAGAAATAGCCAATTTGCTCAATTTACCTTTAACTCTATGTTATTATTAATAATTAATGATATTTACACTTAATTGAACGGTTTAAAAGAGTAGAAAACACGAAAAAAATGACAATTAAATTTTGAAACATAGTTTATCTTTAATTTTGACTCTTTGAAATTCTAAATTCAACCGAAAAAAAGAAGAGAAAAACTAGCTAATTCGAATCTTTTTGAAAAAATTAAAAAAAGAATTTATGGAACATCATTAGTAATTTTTCCTGATTAAGATTAATTTTACAATTTTGATGACATGTTTTAAATAGGTTAAAATCCAATCTACACTTTGTTAGAATATATAACAAATTGGACCAAGCTATATTTCTAACAAAGACAAATCATTATTTCTTCTAGATTTTCCAGAACAAAAATTTTAAAAGAAATTCAAAAGACTTTGAAATAAGATTTACATTTGATTCTACAGATTTTCTAGATTTGCCAGAATTTTTTTTGGAATTTTAATTATAATAAGTTTGAAGAAATATTTCACAAAAATTCTTCGTCGGAAAAAACAGGAGCTAAAATTAAGAATTAAATGAACATTTATTTATTATTCTTTACAATAAAAACGATTAATTTACTTGAACATTGATTTAAATTGTCAGGAAAGAAGAGGAAGGAATTTAAAAGGTAAAAAGGTATATGTGTTTAAAAATCCTAAAATCATTTTTAAGGTTGTATTTTTTCTCTAAAATTGTCTTTCTGAAAGTTATAAAAAGCAAAGTAAAAAAATTAATGAATTTAATTAAACAAGTCTTTAAAATATTTTCTTGGATTTTCAAATTCTATTTGAGTTTTGTCTCTCTTAGAATTAAAAATGTCGAGCAAAGCGAGACCAGCTTGCTAGTAAATAAATAAAATTTAAAAAATAGAGGCAGCTCACTGGTAAGTGCTGCTATTTGAGCTATTTTTTAGAACAGGCCAGCGGGCTACTCATCTGGTCCTTACGGGCTACCTGGTGCCCGCGGGCACCGCGTTGGTGACCCCTGTTCTATGTGATTGGATAAACCACTTGTCCGTTATCGTGAATGACGTGCTACTTCAACCACGCACATCGAAATCAACCCGTGACGCTGATGAGAGCGACGCTGGGAAATCCAAAACAGAACAGCCGACATATTGGATAACGACAGAGCGAAAAGTTAGAGAACTTTCACTGAAACAACGCAGCAATGTCAGTAGACGATCGATGTCGTTTGTGCAAAGAAAATAACGTCCTTGGAGGATTTCGTTTCTTCCTCCCAGCTGCATGCCTGTTACCCCCAATAATCCAGCCTCACGGATCTGATCCTCTACCAGAGCAATCAGCGGGGAGACAATTATAACGACTGGGTTCAGCACTAGTCCCATTTCCTTCACCACCAGTGGAGCGATTTGGTAAATCAAGCTCTTGCCAAACCCGAGCCAAAACATCCTTGCCACCAATAGATGCCTTCAGAACCGTTCTCTGTTCATCTTTTAAAGAAATAATATTTAAATAGATTCGACAAAACAGTTACAATAGCAGAATCAATGTCAACACGCGACTCCTCGCCGCGTGCCGCCATTGTTGTTTGAGTCAAACAGTCGCTTCGGCGCTACGTCACATCTATGAAATCCCGCCCGACGATCCTGATTGGTTCATTGTTTTTTGCTATCTTTAAGGAGTTTGCAATATCCTCGATCCCAGATCCTTTTGTGGAGCTCAGCGAACTACAAGGATCTGGCGAGAGTCAGGTTAGGTCTGATCTGGGAAGTGAACAACATCTCCCGTAATCCTTTGCACAGTGCGGGCAAGCAGCTCGGAACCTCCTGCCAAGTTTATATTTTAAAGCTGTGTACATTTTTCGTTGTTTTTCATCTTTGTGTCATTTGTTGTCTATTTTATTTTCAGCTGCTGTAGACGGTCATCCAACAAAATGTTTTAGTGGTTTTTACAATGACTATCGGTTTAAACCAGAAGTATGGTCGCATACGATCGGGGAGAGAACATGTTGTTGGAGTCTCTCGTCGGTCCGAGACAAGCAGTTATTTTCTTTTGGTGTAACTCCTCATGTGGAGGCACGGATGTGCAGAAAAAAAACAAAGGTTTGCAGACACCGCACACCGAGACGTCTACAATGAGTGGGGGAATACGAGTAATGTGAGAAACCACGACCAGGAAAATATCCTTAGTGTGAAACCAAGAAGCCAGTGAGGCCAAACATTAATTTGTGAGGTATTTACATTATTAAAACTCAAATTGTCAGTTAAGATCCTGAAAATCAGCATTCTAATACAACTAACTAATACAAAAATGTCCACTGCAGAGAACACTGCTTCTCGGTAAGTTAAAAGCTGAAAGACACTAAACTGAGCACTGTTGTTTTACACTGTTTTACACACTGGATGTTTACATTGTTACTTTAAAGACACTCAGTTGACAGTTTTTTGTTTTTTTTGTGACTTGAAACACTGGATGTTCCGGCACTTCTTTGCACTTACACTACTGTTCAAAAGTTTGGGGTCACCCAAACAATTTTGTGGAATAGCCTTCATTTCTAAGAACAAGAATAGACTGTCGAGTTTCAGATGAAAGTTCTCTTTTTCTGGCCATTTTGAGTGTTTAATTGACCCCACAAATGTGATGCTCCAGAAACTCAATCTGCTCAAAGGAAGGTCAGTTTTGTAGCTTCTGTAACGAGCTAAACTGTTTTCAGATGTGTGAACATGATTGCACAAGGGTTTTCTAATCATCAATTGGCCTTCTGAGCCAATGAGCAAACACATTGTACCATTAGAACACTGGAGTGATAGATGCTGGAAATGGGCCTCTATACACCTATGTAGATATTGCACCAAAAACCAGAGATTTGCAGCTAGAATTGTCATTTACCACATTAGCAATGTATAGAGTGTATTTCTTTAAAGTTAAGACTAGTTTAAAGTTATCTTCATTGAAAAGTACAGTGCTTTTCCTTCAAAAATAAGGACATTTCAATGTGACCCCAAACTTTTGAACGGTAGTGTAAGTAATAAATATGATTAAAATGTTTGAGCATTAACTTAGTGTTCCATTACAGTAAGTGTGTTTATCATTATCATTTTTCACACCATGACATTTTTACCAAGTCTTCTTTATTTTTTTGGACAATACCGCAATAATATCTTACTGTGGCCTTAATACCAAGACACTGTTTTTCTGTGACATGTTGATATCGTTACATCCTGTGGCAATTGCACATAGCTTTATCCCAGGATGCAGAGAAGGTTAGCAAAAGTGCAAGCAGGAGGTATTAGGTTAAGTTAGTAGTAGGTTGTTAGGTACCATTCAGAAGAAAAGTACCACGGGTCGAGCAGGAACTCAGAAAGCAACAGAACATTTGGATATGCAGAAGAGCAGGGGTGTCCAAAGTGCGGCCCGGGGGCCATTTGCGGCCCGCAGGTAATTTTTTAACGGCCCCACGGCACATTCTAAAAATACGATGAAAAAAAAATAAAAAACATAAAAAGGGGTATAAAAGAGCAAACAGGTGAAATGTAACAAGAAAATGTTGCATTATTTACTCTAATAACACAAATCTGCCATGCAGGCTGTTTCTTTCTTTAAAAAATAATAATGAATCAAAATCAATGCCATTATGAATTATTGACCTATTCAAGGCTCCATTTACTTCAAATTAAATATTCCACTTTGACATATTTTGGGGGGGAAATGTTGCATATTTTTTGGTTGCCATTTAAAAAACAAAGTTTTTTAAAGAAGGGCCTGAAACGAACAAACAAAAAACATAAACAACAATAAAACTTGTAATTGACGGATATATCTGAAGTTGATCTTGAGACTATTGTGGTAAAAGTTAAAAAAAAATGTTGGATTTATTTTTTTAAACTTTACTGAGCAGTACCCTTTTGGATCCCCAATCATTTTTGTGGGACTTTTTTTTTTTTTAAGTGTCATTGCTCAAAAAAATAATGAATTAAAATCAATGTTGTTATGAGTTATTGACCTTTTTAAGACTCCAATTATTATATAATCTCAAATATTCCACTTTAAAATGTTAATTGGGGGAAAATATTGCATATTTTGTGTTTTTTTCCATAAAAAAACTTGGTTTTCGTTGACAAAAATGGCATACAACTTAAATCTTTAAAAGCGTTTTATTGACAGATAGACCTAATGTTGATCTAGAGATTTAAACCTTGAATAATAATAATAATAATAATAATAATAATAATACTAAATAATGACACATTTGTAATATTTTTTTTGACCAAAACCTTTTGGGGTCCCCGGGATCAAGTCTGAGTGGAAGCCTAAATGTATCTTTTTTATACATATATTGTATTGGTTTTTAAAATAAAAAATATCAAAATGGCCCCCGCTTGCTTAGATTTTTCAGTGTGCGGCCCTCAGTGGAAAAAGTTTGGACACCCCTGCAAAAGACGAACCAGCCCTTAAAGAGGGAACAAGGTGGAACTAAATAGAACTAATTAACAAGGTGGAAGATGTGTTCTGGTAGGGGCAAGGAACAGAAAGTAAATATGCTCCAAAACAAAGGCCAAACAGTAAATGATACCACAGGAAAATAAAGAACAAAGTCCAAACTGGGATCATAACATCTTGGGGTAATTAATTCTTATTTTGGTATTTCAGCTCCGCATCTCTCAGCACTCACATTGCAGTTTCCTAATCCAATGGCTCATAATAGCATAATTATTTATATTTTGATTAAAAAAAAAAAAAAACCTTATTACTAGAGTCAGTTTTAAAAAAAACTTTTTCTGCAAAAGGATATAAGGCTTAAGACGCAAGTTGTATGTACTGGTGTATGATTGTGATTATAATCTGTGATGTATTACAAAACAGAGTGCTCACTGAATGACTGAATATGGTTTATTTCTTTGGCATTTACGATTGCAGGGAACATATTTCAGTATTCACTCGCAAATGTGCATGTGTTGTTTTGGCAATAAGATGATCTTTTTTGTCTCAAAACAATAGCAAAGAACACCGACTGGTAAGGTTTTAGTACACTGTGCAGTTATTGAAGCTTCAATACACTGTTTTGATAGAACTCCTGTTTCAGTAGTGTGTATGTAAGAGGTACTTCTGAAAAATGTCCCTGAAGGCCCCTCCTAATGTACTTTGTAGAATACATTGGTAGTTAGCGCCCTCTAAGAATCAGGTGTAAATGTTGCAAAACATCTTCTTTAAAGGACTACTGAAACCCACTACTACCAACCACGCAGTCTGATAGTTTATATATCAATGATGAAATCTTAACATTGAAACACATGCCAATACGAACGGGTTAACTTATAAAGTGCAATTTTAAAATTCCTGCCACACTTCCGGTTGAAAAACTCCTTTGGATATGATTTATGCGCGTGACGTCACAAAATCCACGGAAGTGGTTGTACCCCATCTGACCCCGATATAAAAACCTCTTGTTTTCTTCGACAAAATTCCACAGTATTCTGGACATCTGTGTTGGTGAATCTTTTGTAATTTGTTTAATGAACAATGGAGGCTGCAAAGAAGAACGTTGTAGGTGGGATCGGTCGGTGTATTAGCGGCTAAGTACAATACTTACAGCAACACAACAAGGACTACTTACTACGCCTAGCCGATGCTTGCCGCCAAACCCACGGATGAAGTCCTTCGTCGCGCCGTCGATCGCTGGAATGCAGGTGAGCACGGCTGTTGATGAGCAGATGAGGGCTGGCTGGCGTAGGTGGAGCGCTAATGTTTTTATCATAGTTCTGTGAGGTCCGGTTGCTAAGTTGCTAAATTAGCCTTAGCGTCGTTAGCAACAGCATTGTTAAGCCTTACCAGGCTGAGAATTTTTAACCGTGTAGTTACATGTACATGGTTTAATAGTATTGTTGATCTTCTGTCTATCCTTACAGTCAGGGATTTATTTCTTTTGTTTCTATCTGCATTTGAGAACGATGCTATCACGTTAGCTCAGTAGGTAAGTGCGTCATCGATGTATTGTCGTGGAGATAAAAGTCACTTTAAATGTCCATATCGCGTGCTCGACTCTCATTTTCAAGAGGATATAGTATCCGAGGTGGTTTAAAATACAAATCCGTGATCCACAATAGAAAAAGGAGAGAGTGTGGAATCCAATGAGCCAGCTTGTACCTAAGTTACGGTCAGAGCGAAAAAAGATACGTCCATCACTGCCTCTCAAGTCCTTCACTGTAACGTTCCTCATCTACGAATCTTTCATCCTCGCTCAAATTAATGGGGTAATCGTCGCTTTGTCGCTCCGAATCTCTCGCTCCATTGTAAACAACGGGGAATTGTGAGGAATACTAGCTCCTGTGACGTCACGCTACTTTCCGGTACAGGCAAGGCTTTTTTTATTAGTGAGCAAAGTGCGAACTTTATCGTCGATTTTCTCTACTAAATCCTTTCAGCAAAAATATGGCAATATCGCGAAAATGATCAAGTATGACACATAGAATGGATCTGCTATTCCCGTTTAAATGGAAAAAAAAAATCATTCAGTAGGCCTTTAACCCTAAGCTACATAAAATGCACATTACTGCAAGGTTAAATTGATATGCAAAAATATGCCTCACTTCTAAGAATGGGTTTTTTCCCAACGCTAAGGTCTCCACATCAATATTTCTATAAGTACCCTGCAATAATCCTGCGTGTTGATGCTCGTACGCACTAAACAACATTCCCTTATGAGTGCATCAAAGTGGAGCCCGGCTGTCAGACCTTACATACATATTTGGTTTAGACATACTGTTCTTGAATATTTTGGACATTCAGTGGATGTGTGCGAGTTATATTCCGCCTTGTGTTTTTTGGAATGATTTCAGTTTGGACTGCGAAGTTGTGGGTTCACAGATCATACTTGATGTTAAATAAGGTTGCTGTGAAAGGTCTGTGAGTCACTTCCCGCGATTGCTTTCAACTGGACTAATCACGGTAGATGATTTAACAATGAGAGGAGAAAGGGAAAAGAAAACGGGTGTCTGACCTTGGCTGACAAAATTTATGACACTCTGGGGTCTGCATCAAAGGAGGCGCAAACGCAGCGCTGAGAGTGTGTCTGCTCGCGCTCTCTCTGATGTCCAACGACGGCACGCCGGAGCCGCTGAGCTCCATTGTAGCTTGACATTCCATAGGGCACCGTGCGTCTGGAGGTGTGCACAAACAAAAGTACACCTTGGTCATGGTGCCAGAACAAACATTCTAACATGATATAAGTGAGACGGCGTGACAGTG
>NC_084737.1:69475817-69518317 GCF_033978785.1 Entelurus aequoreus
AAAGTGATCGATATAATTCCTGTCCTCGAAGCATCTCGATAGACGTTACAATATTTGAACGGTGTTCAATTGAACGGTGTTGACGAACTTGTTGTCACTGTCACTCAAAGTTGCATTGCAAAATTACACAGAATAAATGTGTTTATTTTGTTTAGAATTCAGATGGGATTTGATTTGGTGCGCGGCATATATTTGCTGTACGCAGCGGACGCTTGAGCAGTGCGCAATTGCGCAGGCACGCACCTTAGAGGGAACGTTGCTTGGCAGTCCATGTCTTGTTGAAAACACGGCATTCGTCATCAACTTTTCTTTTTTTAGCGTCTCGGCTCGGGTGTAAACCGTGCATCACTTGTCGCTGCATGTGCACCTTCACTCGCAGGTTACACACGGACACACGCCCATAAATAATACTTTTCAAAATAAAAGCAGCACAGTTGTATTGCGCGCACGACATAGATGTTTTTTCAACTTTATTTTGTCATTTGTGATTGCAGCTGTTCACATTCACTCACAATCACACACACGCATACGTCCACACGGAAGTAATACAAATAACGATTTTCAAAACAAAAGCAGCACCGTTGTATTGCACACTCGACATAGATACTTTTTTAAATGTATTTTGTAATTCATAATTGGCCTCACGCGGGCCGGACAGGGACGCACAAAGGGCCGGACGCGGCCCGCGGGCCGCAGAATGCCCAGGTCTGCATTAGATCAATTCAGAGCAGCGTAAAAAAGCTGCTTATAGCAGGATTTATGTCACACGTCGGTGTTATTATGCATATGTCACAATTCGATGAAAATAATACTGTATCCAATCTTTTTTTGTTTTTGTATTTCCTTATAAAAGTACTTTCATCTTACTGTGACGCCACAACGTAGCCAGACTGCAAAACCAGAGGCATCAAAAACAGTCAAAATGAATGAACCTTATAATTTGATGCGTTGGCATTGTTTCACACGAGTATCTAACATTGTAGCAAATTTATATGTCAGAAAAGACAAAATTAATCATATGTCCCCTTTTAAGTTTTTTTTTTTTAACCACTGTTCATAAGTTAGGTAAAAGCGCTTAAGTCTGGAATGAAGGCGTTAATGACGCCTGTTTATTGGCCGTGTGAAAACAGTGGAATTTGACTAACACGTGTGTAAGTCATTGAAATCCTGAAATCAATCATGAATAATTGGAGAAAAAACACTTTAAATTTGAAAAGGCTATATTAATCAAGGCAGTACTTTTAAAAGGGCCCTATTATGCAAAACTAACTTTTCTAACCTGATGGTACCTGCCTATGTCTACCTGGGATCCCCGTAAGTCCCGAACATTTCAAATCACACCGTTGACAAATTGCAGAGAAATTGATAAAACAATCTTGCCTTTCCTCATACTTGCGCTAACCGAGCCGTTTTAGAAATTATTTCTATACTGTGATGTTTTGTGCCCTGTCTCGTCAGCAAATATCTCCATATATGCTAAAGTTTTACCCAGAGAGCTTAGCGCAAGTCCGCCATTGTCACTGTAGTCAATAAACTCCTTATTTTTCTCTATCTCTTGTCGTTGTCATAATCTGTTACTTCACACCATGTCGTATTTTGAGTTTCTTGATATTTTCCGGTGTTAAGTGTTTTAGTTCCTGTCTAGTGCTTTTATTTTGGTGGCACTTCCGTTTTTGTGTTTCGTTGCAGCGACTTGACTCCTGCCTTTGAGCGATGCTTCACACACCAGTATCCTATTGACAATTACAACTATTTAAGTTGCGTGGTGGTTTTTGTTGTTGTGGACGTTTCTCCTGCCGCACTTCCCTGTGTGTAAGTCTTTGCTGTGCTCCAGCATTCTTTTTATTTTTATTTTGTAGCCTTTAAGAATTAGGTTCGTATTAGGGCTGCAATTAACGATTAATTTGATAATCGATTAATCTGTCGATTATTACTTCGATGAATCGGTTAATAATCGGATAAAAGAGACAAACTACATTTCTATCATATCCAGTATTTTATTGAAAAAAAAACCCAGCATACTGGCACCATACTTATTTTGATTATTGTTTCTCAGCTGTTTGTAAATGTTGCAGTTTATAAATAAAGGATTATTTAAAAAAAAAAAAAAAAAAAAATTGTATTAAAAAAAAACAAAAAAAAACTCATAGCATAGATCCAACGAATCGATGCTTAAATTAATCGGCAACTATTTTAATAATCGATTTTAATCGATTAGTTGTTGCAGCCCTAGTTTGTATTGCATTGCCTTCACTATGCTTTTGTGCCCTTCCAAGCGGCACTCATCTTTTGTTTATTTTTGGTCACTGGATCTAATAATTTTTACCTGCAAACTACCTTCCTCTGCTTTTTGCATTACACAGGCCACATATCAGTGTCATGCGACAAAGTTGTGGGGCAGACTTGCTCGTACATGCACATAAATCCTTTGCTGTTGTCATTTCTAATACAAAGTAGCGTAAAGTTTCAACCTATATCTGTCAGTAGCCTCGATATGGGAGCGATAAAAACTGCAACAAACTTGGTGGGGAGAAGAGGCTGTCGAAGTGGAGGCACGTAAATAAGACAGAAAGCGAATTGAAGATTGTCTGTAAAACATAACTATGCAAATTTTGACCAAACAACCACCATTACATGTTATGTAGACCACAAGGAAGTGTTTTAAATCATACTATGACCCCTTTAAGAAAGCTCCACCTGAACACGCATCTTGAATGAGAGACTTAAATCGTGGGGGAGAATCCACTCAGCGGTGCATCTTTTTTCACGTAAGCACATGAGAGAATAGGGCCCAAAATGAATGGTAACAAGCGCGTGCTAATCATGACAGACAGTGTTATCATGTGCAGTGGAACGTAGCCGGGGGTTGGGGGCTGCAGGCTTTGGGGTGAAAGTCGGGTTGGCTGGCTGAATTCCTCTTTTTTGCTACCCTTGCAGTTTGGGCTTCCCTCTTCTCGATGCGACAAAAATAACACGCTTGTGTCCCAAACAAAACATTCCCACACGTTTTGCGGCCGGTCGTCTCTGACAACTCCGCCCTTGCGCAATGTTTAAGAAACCTCATGTGATGACAGCTTTGCTCACCCGAGCTGTTTACTCGTCCGTTGGGTGATGACATGTATTGTCATGTCCGAGAGGAGGATGACTCCAGCGGGTAGAAGAGGAAAGAGACACATAAACTTCCTCCTCATCCGGTCAGGCCCAGTAAAATGTCGATGTCCGAGCATCTTAAAAAGCACAATTACAGAGGACCTCGACTGAATAATTTAAAGAGCATAATTATTGACCTCTATCTGAATTCCTCTGAAAGCTACATTAAGATATAGAAACGCACTGGAAGTGGAACTGAGGGGAAGTGTGTCTCCCCAGGCCTCCCTAATGCACTCTCCTGCTGTACTCCGACTTCCTGTGGACCCCTAATGTGCCCGCTGCTCGCTGGCCTGATGAAGACTGCAGTTAATGAGGCCCCTGCTTCTGAAATGAAGAATTGCTGAAACCATCAACATGCATTACTATCAAGCCCCCCGCCCCACAAAAACCATGCGTTTAAACACACATGCCAACATGACCGGCCCCACCGCAAATATCCGCCATCCTGCATTGCCCGTTTTTGGTGCCGCCGTCGGTCGTGATTGGCTGCACTAGACTGAGGAGGAGGGGTTATTTTTTTCTGGGGGTGTGTGAGGGTTAACTGTCCCTCAGGGGGCTATCAGTGAACTGGACAGCCGTCACTGCTGGTGTCCCCGCTTCTTAATTGACAACCCGGCCCTGACAGATTAACAGCCAGTCAAGAGGAATCCATGGTCCAGAACACAATTAAAATAATCACTTTTCTCAAATTTGCCTGTATGTATGTGTGTGTAGCATGTAGATAAAGTACCTTCTGAGTGTGTGTGTGTGTGTGTGTGTGGGAGCTGGCGGCGGTCTTGGGGGAGGATATAGCGAGATGAGGTCTTTTTAATTAAAAGAAAATATTTGTGTTTGCATACTATTGGGGTTGGATCCTGGGATAAATCCGAGGAAACGACTTGCCTGATTCGGACTATTTCGCATTCCTCCTTGCGTATATGCATTTTTAATATTTCAATTAGAGCGGATATTTTGTCAAGTGGAGCACTTACACATTCGGGAGGCTTGAGGAAAGTAAATAAAGCACCTAATTTTCCAATATGAACAATTTGGGAAGTTATTAAATCAGTAAGGGATCGCTGCCGTCTCTATTGTGTTCCGACCAGGCACTGAAATAATTAGGCGACTTCTGCAACATCCTGAATGCCAAGGACAGGTGGATTAAAGTATTAAAACAATCGCATTTCGGTCTTGAAATAGTCCAGTGCTCGACTCAGCAGCGTGCGTATCCGTTCAAGTTCAGCTGGCAGCTCCATATCGCCACGGGAGAGGGATAGAGGGGGGAAAAAAAGCCCAATCCCATTAGCGACGTACATGCATCTCAGCAGACCTGCAGAAAACGTGAGCAAAACTCAGCGATGATTATCCCTTCCCCGAGCTTTCACGTGAGGATACATTGCCCTGAAAGTGTTGGCGCTAATTCGGGTCAGCTCGTTCGCTTTACAATTTGGTGTTTATTTTATTTAAACTGCCGGTCCAAGCCAGGTGGTCTTTCAATATGACTGAAAAAATGTTCCAGTCATAAGATACACCTGCAAAGTTGTATTTCTACTGAAGTTTGTGGTGTAAAAGAGTCATGCATCGTACGTTTACCTTCATTGATGAAAATCTAAACCTCTTTGCCCACCTCCTGGGCACCTTTACCACCTTTGAACGCATCTTTGGCCACCTCCACTTGTGGAGTGAAGCCTAGGTGACACAACGTCAACAAGCAGAACCAGACACGTATGCCCTTCAGTGTCCTAACCAGGGCCGACAGCTGACATCGTCTTGGCAAATTGGGGTCACTTAAATGAAAAGTAGCTCAGATTTTGCTAATGCTTTATCTTGTGAGATGTTCAGGAGCCACTGTCCACCGCAGCATCTGAGGGGATTAAAAGGATGAGGCCATCTGTTGCCAGAATACGCGTGAGCCCTTTCATGTGTCTGCCTGGAAGCAGCGTTTGTTGTGTTTGACGGAAAACACCTCATGGTTTAGAGTTAAAAGGGAACGGCGCTTTTTTTTCCTTCACATTTTGGCTATGATTCAGAAACCTTATGTAAAACGAAATCACTTAAGTTTTTCTTCTTTTTATGCACTCTAACTAGTAAATAAATGGTAGCAAATATCAGCTTCTAATGGACCCTATGGGAGACGCACTATTCTATCTATAAAGCAATACAAAAACATCCAAACTAGAGATGCGCGGTTTGCGGACACAACCGCGGAGTCCGCGGATAAACCGCGGGTCGGGCGGGTGACATGACAAAAAAAATTGATTTTAAATAGATTCGGGCGGGTGGCGGTTGAACCAATTCGGAAATATGTATACATAGTTAAATGTTGTTACCCACATACGAAAAACGAGCAGCACTCTTTGAAACAGTCAATTATTAGTACCTTGTCCCTATTTGAGCATTATAATGTTAACAAGTTAATATTCATTGAAATAAATTCAGAACATTTTTTTTACCTAACAAAAATATAGGCCTAGTCTTTCTAAAACATTTTTTTAACTTCTTAAAAGCATCGTTTTGCTTGCTGCAACTGCGCACACAAAGTGTGAGGAACGCACTCCTGATCTGAGGGCAACAATAGTCAACACTTTCTTAATGGAAATGACAATAATATTATAATAATGATAAATAATATTATCACGCATTAATATGTCTTAGCCACTAATGTGTGGCCAAGAGATATTAATGCGTGGCACGCATTGAATGTCTCTGCTGCATGGGATCAGTTTCTTTTCTTTAACAGGCAAAAGCTTTCTAACCTCACTAATGCCTTGCATCGTCTATATTAGATATATAACAACGGGCGGGTGGCGGGCGGGTGTGGTTTTGATAAAATGTTGGTTCGGGTGGATGGCAGGTGGATGACGACCTTTGTGATGCGGTTGCGGATGAAATAATTGCCTATCCGCGCATCTCTAATAAAAACACTTGCATCCATGTTTTATATGAACACTGTAAATACAAATGTAATGTAGTAACAGGCACATCTATAATAACATGTAATATTTACATATTTTGCTCATTTTAAGCATGCGGCAGCAAATTCATTTCACAAATGCATCACAACGTTCGCTTTTCCCTTCAACAACAAAGACACTACTAATCATGGCACATTTCATGAGAGAAAATATCACTTACTGTACAATGTCTGCTCTCACTGGGATGTCGACTGGATGTTGATATATTCCTGTTTCGACAAAGACTGACTCAGGGGGGTGGAACCAAGCGTCTTTTGGGGTATTTTTCACCATTTCTGGGTTTAAATTGGCTTTCAAAGTGTGCCAACTTCTTGGTTTATGGCCACAACCTTCTACTATCAAGGTGAGAGACATGATTTATAATCTAGAATTAACTTTCACAAGCTCCGTGGCGAGAAAGCAGCTCACTAGCTGATGATGCCAATACAGCAGCATAAGGAAGTTAACTCTCTTAAACAATTAGTCACTGAAATAACAATATCGCTAATATTTGGTTAAGGTTCAGGTCACGAAATATAAATGTAGTATTGTTGGCGTTTTTTGGATGTTTTTCAGTGGGTTTTATGGTCGGAATAGACGCAATGACTTAATGGCTTCCATTGGCTCCATTGTAAGCTAACTTTTACTTACGAGTTAGAATGAATTAAAAAACATATGTGATCTTGTCTCTTATAAGGATTGTGAATTACAGGTAAAATTCCAAAAAGAGTGCAGTTCCCCTTTAAAAGGCAGTGGTACCTCAACTTACGAGTACATCAAGTACAAGCAATTTGAGAAAAAAGCTGTCTTTTCAGCTTTTGTGATGCTTTAAGTTGCGAGCATGCCTTGAGCTATGGACGTTTTCACCGTGTTTGTAACAGCGTTGTGCGGTTTAAGCAATAACGACTAATATATTGTTACACGTTGTTGTACCTGCTTGTTTACATAAGAAACAAATACAAGCTTTGATCGGACAGTTGACGTTTGCGTTTAAGTGCCACTCAGAGATTGCCGCAATCCCGCCATCCTAACCATTGGAAATAAGAAAGTTAGTGTATAGGGAAGGAAGTGGGCGACCAAACCAAACACCATTTAAAATATGTCCCACGCGTTAGCAGCCTCAGCATTCTCAAACCGCAACACACGACAAGCATTTATATATAAATATATCGAGAAGATTCAGAATCTGTGCTTGCTGTGTTTTAATTTGTTCAGTCTAGTCCTGACTTAACAAACCGGATGGTTGAGCATTTAGTACACAGACATAAAGATTGCTTGTTTTTAACCCTGATTTTCTCAGTCAGTCAGTCAAAGATGACGAAGACAGTTTGTTGCCAGATTTCACGAGAGAAACACGCAGACAGCTGTATGAAAACAGGTCGCCTATACTAAGCGGGTAATACGAGAACTTGGCAACACTGAACAGAAAAACTAGTTAGAAGACAAACTACTGTAGGTGTCTGTAGTACATGCTATAGTATTGATTTTTCAAAAAGTTCTTCTTATCCAAAAGTCTTTGTATGGCAGGCTTTAAAAGGCATGTTAGACGGTTGATTGGCAACAAATTGGCCCTAGTGTGTGAATGTGAGTGTGAATGTTGTCTGTCTATCTGTGTTGGCCCTGCGATGATGTGGCGACTTGTCCAGGGTGTACCCCGCCTACCGCCCGAATGCAGCTGAGATAGGCTTCAGCACCCCCCGCCACCCCGAAAGGGACAAGCGGTAGAAAATGAAAGGATGGATAGATATTAAATGTTGAAATTGTGATGTTTTGGGAGGGCCAAGCACGGGTTGAATTGATTTCAATTCATTTCAATGGGCGGGGCTACTTTGAGATACGAGTGTTCCGACTTACGAGATTGGTCGTGGAACGAATCGTGCTCGTAAGTTGAGGTACTCCTGTAGGTCTAAGTGTAACCTCTGCATTACTGCAACGGGCCGATACCTCTCATGATGCTCAGTGGCCTTGTGGTTAGATTGTCCGCCCTGAGATTGGTAGGAGATTGATAGTCATACCAAAGACTATCAAAATGGGACACATTGCCTCCCTGCTTGGCACTCGGCATCAAAGGTTTGGAATTGGGGGTTAAATCCCCAAAATGATTCCCGGGCGCGGCCATTGCTGCTGCTCACTGCTCCCCTCGCCTCCCAGGGGGTGATCAAGAGTGATGGGTCAAATGCAGAGGATCATTTCACCACACCTAGTGTGTGTGTGACAATCATTGGTACTTCAACTTTAACTTTAATGTTCACTTGTTGAACGCGAGCATGGAATCCCAATAAGGCTGCTTTTGTCATCAAAACAAAACTTCTATTGTTGCGCAACCTCGCTCCCCTCTCACCCCTAATTTGTTGCCGATTCGAGGCGTAGCTCCACCTTGAAACACCTCCTATTTCCCCAGTGCTGCCTTTCCATCTGAGCCGCCCAGCGCTCGACCCACTGCCGACACGTATTTTCAGCGCTCTAATTGTCGTTTAATCACATATCAACCTGTCACTTAAAGACCCCGTTCGCAAGGGGGAACATTTGCATATGTTGTAAAACTAATTTCTATTGAAAGCTCCAGTGCTTGTGAAAGTAGGCGCTCCCTCCAATCCCCTCTCTCTATCTCTCTCTCTCTCATTTTCACACTCCTGTAGACACGGTGAAGTAGAAGACCGAGACAAAGACACACGCACATAGCAAAGTTGTCACCTTTTGCACCTAATATTCTCAATTCAGGTGAATATTTCTCACATTTGTTAACAGTGTTCAGTGACACGTAACGTGTTGGAAGAGGGACAGCGACAGAAGCTGGTTCGAGCCTTCGCGGAGGTGAGAGCGAAGGTGTAGTGTTATAAAGGAATCAATTAGAGTTAATAATGTATCACTCTCTGAAATGTTGCATCCATTTGTTCGCACTTAGATAAAACTAGCGTCGAATGGGCTGCGACTACTTCTTCTCCTGTCATGAGTACGCCGCATTTACATTATCACCCTTATACATCGAGGAGCCATGTTCCGCTTGAGCGGTGGCGGCGGTAAGGGGAGGGGGGGGTGGGGGCGCGAAGATGATTGGGAGTGAGAATCATGTTTTCGGGACCGAGGAATGCCAGTCCTCAGGAGATCTCCCCCTCTAATTACGGAGCAGGGGAAAGGCAGCTCTTTGTTCCAGCTTTTATTACATTAATTGATAAAACAAGGGGGCCGGGGGTGCACCAGAGGTTGGGGTCTTTTGGACAGATGCGGTGGCTTTTCACAAAGCCAGGTTTTCAGAAGATTCCTAATCCTGTTAAGGCCTTGATGGTGCGGCTCGGGTCTGGGAGGGAAGCGACAAAGGCAGGACGGCGGTGCGGTGTCTGGGAGTCCCAGCAGTGTTGTCTGGTGCCTAGACCTTAATTAACTGTCTCTTCAGGGGGTACTGAGGGCCACACTGAGACCCTGGGCCACAAACACCGGCAAGCACTAAGAAGCTTTAAGAGGAAGTGGCATCTCACCCACTGTGGAATCACTGGAAACCCCGTGGACCTTTAATATGGACCCCATACAGCTCCAAGCCATATAGATGTCGCGGGACATTAGTGGGGCTATTTTATGGCGGCTTATTATCTTAGCACACATTGCACAGGGAGGAGTTGATATTTTCAACACTGCTGCTGTTGAGGTGTGGATTGTATATCCACAAATATGGAATCGTTTTGAAACAAAAGGGACACAAGTTATTTGTGCAAGATTGTCCAATCGTATTTGTCAGTGGTTAAGTAGCTGTAACAGGCTTTGTCATGGCGCTAATCTGCTGCTGCTCGTTTGGGCCAATCTGCAGACAACAGCAACGGGGAAGTGCAGGTACACCAGTCCAAATATATCTTACAGAGATATAGGCATGAACACATGGCTATTCAAAGGGCGGCCGGGGGGCCAAATCCGGCCCAGGAATGACACTATATCGGACCTCAAGTTCAGTTCAAAATATGGGAGAAAATTAATTTTTCAAGCAAATTCCTAAAAACACAAGACTGCTCCTGTTGCATAGAGGAACTTGGACCATTGTAAACACATTTTTATTGACATTTTAAACTTGCTAAAAAACATAGCACACTGGTGTCCAAACTTGTTATTTATATATTGTAGGCATTACTCAAGGCACCCCTCTCCATTTTTCCTAATTTGATTTATGTAACTAAGGTGTTGTTGTTCAGATGCAGTCAGTAGTCATTTGCTCAACTTCTTTAGTTATACCAGTACCGTATTTTCCGCTACTTTTTCCCCCCAAGCTTTAAACCCTGCAATTTATACAAAGGTGCGGCTAATCTATGGATTCTTCCCGCTAACGGCTAAATCATGGACTGGATTAAGCAAATACATCAAACAATGTACTGAAATGATCAACTTTAAAAAACTGTTCAAACTCAAAGTGTTTACAAAGTGCAAGGAAGAAGAATCCTGATAAACATCTTGAAACTTGTTAAAAGAGGAGAACATCTTATTTATCTTCTAAAGCAGGGGTCACCAACCTTTTTGAAACCAAGAGCTACTACTTGGGTACTGATTAATGCGAAGGGCTACCAGTTTGATACACACTTAAATAAATTGCCAGAAATAGCCAATTTGCTCAATTTACCTTTAACTCTATGTTATTATTAATAATTAATTATATTTATCTTTGTGAAACACTGATCATCTTAATGATTTCTCACAATAAATATATATAGAAACAGATAAATATCAATATGCAACACTTTATTTTTATATTTTCTCTAAGTGCACATTTTTCAAATTGAACATTTTCAAATGATCACTTCTAAGACAGTCTTGTGAAATCACAATATCCCATTTTAACTAGCTAGCCACTAACATTTTTTAACAAATCATGAATTACTTTGCACCATGTTTGTACAAATAATAACTCATGTAAATTACAAAAGTCAACTCTCAAATTTTTAAATAAATCATGTCACACTTTGAACTGGACATCACATCTGTTATCTGTTTCTTTGTCAGTTAGTGAAGACCAAGTCTTTAAAATATTTTCTTGGATTTTCAAATATTATTTGAGTTTTGTCTCTCTTGGAATTAAAAATGTTGAGCAAAGCGAGACCAGCTTGCTAGTAAATAAATACAATTAAAAAAATAGAGGCAGCTCACTGGTAAGTGCTGCTATTTGAGCTATTGTTAGAACAGGCCAGCGGGCTACTCATCTGGTCCTTACGGGCTACCTGGTGACCCCTGTTCTAAAGGATGAATAAAGACAATAATTACCTTTTTGTTTTGTTTGATCAGCCATTTTACTACCGTGTTAGAGGCACCGATTGGAAACAATTAAGGTAAGTAAATAAACATTTACAAAATCTTTCTATGTAGATATCTCATTTCACAACTTACCGGTATTTATCTACGGTTTATAGCAGGGGTGTCAAACTAATTGTAGCTCAGGGGCCGCATGGAGGAAAATCTATTCCCAAGTGGGCCGGAATGGTAAAATCATGGCATGATAACTTAAAAATAAAGACAACTCCAGGTTGTTTTCTTTGTTTTACTTTGGCCAAAAATAGAACAAGCACATTCTGAAAAGGTACAAATCACAAATAATCCTTTGGAACACTTCAAGTTTGTTGAAAATTCTGAGGAAATTGGTGCAGTTTCAAAAACACAATGAGCTTAGACTTTGTCTCAGTGTATCTACAAAACCAGGATTAAACTTTAAGTCACAGTCTTTCTCGGATTGAACCAAAAATACAACATGTAAACAATGAGAAACCTTGTTTCTCATTGTTATCCCATTGGGTGGAGTTTTTCTTGTCGTTGTGGCTTGTGCAGCCCTTTGAGACACTCGTGATTTAGGGCTATATAAGTAAACATTAATTGATTGATTGAAACTCTTCTAGGTATCAAATACCTCCTTTGTCATGTCCACGTATCAATCTAGAGCTAACTCAACAAACCGTAAGAAACGGAGGTAAAATCTATTCAAAAGGGTTAAGTTTACTTTTCTCGTGTTTGACAGACATTTTGGGTCAACGACGGTGCCAAATGACGATGTGTTCAAAGCAGAAGACGTAAAACGGCAGGTTTTAAGTTTCATGTGGGTCGAGTAGGAGGAGCCACAGTCCCCCTTTACTGTGCACCTCTTGCTTGGCCCCGGTATAAACCGTTTGCTTGCCTAACAGAATTGCTATTGTGACATCCAGTGGACACATTTAGAACAGCAGTTTTTAATAGCTAATTTTAATACTTGGCAAAGTCATCACGCGGGCCGGATAAAACCTGTTTGGGCCGTAGGTTTGAAACCCCTACTTTATAGTCTAGTGCGGCTAATATATGAAAAAATATGTTTATATTTCTAAAATTTAGTGGGTAACACATATACGGATGCGGCTTATGGTGCGAAAAATTTGGTAGTTTTCTTCAAAGTTCCTGTTTAGATCCTCTATTTTTCTTTATTTGTACTATTCAACTGGTGGCCTGTGAGTTCAGTGACTTGTGGCTCACACTTTTGCAGAAGGTCCTTAAAAACAGCAGCAAAAAATGTCTACTGTGGAGGACGCTGGTTATTGGGAATATAGAAAATAAGAAAAAGTGAAGTGAAAGGTAATGTGGCCCACAAATCAATTTAGTTGAATATCCCTAATGTACACACACCGGGGTTGGAGGTGCTAATCCAAGGCCAAACATGCCTCATTGAAATGTCCATCTTAAACTTCCTGTGCCCCCTCCACCCTCCCCTCCCTGCCCTGCCCTCTGACAACCGAGATGCTTTCAAGACTGTCAAAAGCATTTTCCACAAAGCTGAGGAGAGGGCAAGAAAAAAAAAAAAAAAAAAAAAGGGACCTGCCACTGTCACATATTTGTGCATGCACACACACTTGCTAGGCTGTCAGGTAAATTAGATCTGAAAGCTGACAATTTCTGACCATATTTCCTTGATTATTTCGAACAAATGCACACCAGCCGCTCTAAGGAGATTAAAGTGACATAAAAGTCCCGAGTGGGAGGAGGGAGGGCAGAGAATCCAGGTCACCCCCATTTGTCCCCTTGCCTGACAGCAGCTATATCGCTATCCAATCCAATAAAAGTCCACCCCCCCCCCCCTCCTTTTGCTTTAATTAATTTTACAGCTAGCTTGCTTAATTACTTTCAATCAAAATCCTCTTGCCATCACAAAATTAGAAATGGTTCAACTCCATTAGTCTAAATTCTTCATTTACATACACAAAGACTGTCAGCTCTTGCTAAGCAAACGGCCTCCTGCTTGATGAGATTGTTTTTTCCACTCACTCGCGCACGGGCGTCCGCAACGGCGGCGTTAAATCCCTTTTTGAGAGGGGAAAAGTAGCATCGAATGATTGGATCCTCCTGCTAATAAGGGTGCAGGTGTACACGTAATGGCCGCCATTCAGAGAGTGCATCAAAACTGACCACTCGAACAACACGGGGGGAAATATACCCGAGATGCATAATGAAGAAACAGAATTATCAAGGCAGTAAATGAAGCTATTTAAAGTTCTTCCCTGGGATTAGCTATTATTTCCAAAGCGGCAGATTACCCCCCCTCCGCGCCGCGCTCATAAATCGGGCTCCTTTGCGGGCACTATTCGCCTTCCACTTGGCTCCCGCGTGAGAAGTGGCGACGCACGACAACGGCGCAAGCGGGCGGGCCGCACTGGGATTGTTTCAGCAGGGGCACATGGCCCCCTCCACCTCATCACTCCAACTTGGCACACGGGCAAGCTCTCCATCACACACACCGCCCCAGGCCTGCACATCATCCAGAATTAAGGACATGCAGATAGCGTTTGTGCAATGACCAAAGTGAAAACGTAGGCGCACAAACACACCGCATTGTGCTTTTTTTTTTTTATACACACACACACACACACACACACACACACACACACACACACACACGCATACTGGTTATCATTTGGAATAGGGACCAAGTTTTTGATCATTACCGTATTTTTCGGACTATAAGTCGCAGTTTTTTTCATAATTTGGCCGGGGGTGCGACTTATACTCAGGAGCGACTTGTGGGTGAAATTATTAACACATATCATTGTTTACAGATTCTCTCTTTACTTGTAAATTTGATTTTAATATACTTAAGTACATTCCAGGATTTTGTTTTGTCCTGAGTAAAATTAAAAAAAAATGCTATGAATAAACATAATATAGCAGTATAGTTATTTGTAATATTATACAAAAAATGTACTCCCAACTACATACTGTAGTGCGTTATTAACACAATAAAAATGATTAAGTATTAAAATGAGGGCTGTCAAAAATATGTATTATTGAATTAATACTAAATCAAAAATTAGAAGGATTTATTTTTTTATACATCATTTCTAAATTATTTTTCTTTTTTCTTGATTGGCTAGAAACCAACGTACTTGTTATTAGAAATGATTAACTATTAAAATTACGGCTGTCAAAAATATGTGTTATTGAATTAAAAATGAATCAAAAATTAGAAGGTTTTTTTTTTTTAAACATCATTTTTTCTTTTTTCTTAATTGACTAGAAAAAAATGTAGCTCCAACTACATACTGTAGTGCGTTATTAAACAAAACAAAAATGATTACCGTATTTTTCGGACTATAAGTCGCAGTTTTTTTCATAGTGCGACTTATACTCAGGAGCGACTTATGTGTGAAATTATTAACACATTACCGTAAAATATCAAATAATATTATTCAGCTCATTCACGTAAGAGACTAGACGTATAAGTTTTCATGGGATTTAGCGATTAGGAGTGACAGATTGTTTGGTAAACGTATAGCATGTTCTATATGTTATAGTTATTTGAATGACTCTTACCATAATATGTTACGTTAACATACCAGGCACGTTCTCAGTTGGTTATTTATGCCTCATATAACATACACTTATTCAGCCTGTTGTTCACTATTCTTTATTTATTTTAAATTGCCTTTCAAATGTCTATTCTTGGTGTTGGGTTTTATCAAATAAATTTCCTCCAAAAATGCGACTTATACTCCAGTGCGACTTATATATGTTTTTTCCCTTCTTTATTATGCATTTTCGGCCGGTGCGACTTATACTCCGGAGCGACTTATACTCCGAAAAACACGGTACTTGTGGGGACCACCCTTTCTACATGTTGTGGAGGCATACAATTTTTTTGGTAAAATGGCCACTGCCCAGTTAGCTCATAAACGTCTTTAAATCTCTGGATTGATAAAGTAATGTGCTGATCATTCTTACTGGGGATCCTGGGGAAAAAGAGTTAATATGGTTCATGGGGACCAAATTTAAATAATTTTGCATAATTCACACAAATTTGTACATGACTACTGAGGACCATTTTAAAAAAAAGAATAAGTTCAAATGAAATATGACATGATCCTCAGAATACAGCACTACAGCTGTCCTCTTATAGGAAGTTTCACCACTTAAATGTTAAAGTGAATCCTGCATCTTCTGTGACATTACTGAAAACTGCTATTTAGCAGTAATGAAGTTGTCTGCAACTCCAACTACCATATATAGAAGGATGGACAATTCTGAATGTGAATTCTACTTTAAGGTAATCATGTTTTATAATCATGCTGTATGAAAATGTCACTTAGGCATCTTCAGAGTGGATCTGACTATCATTTAAAAAGGTTTCACTTTAGGGGACCTGCTTTTTTTGTCCCCATACCGTCAGAGGTCCCCTAAAGGTGACTGTGTAAACAGAGCGATGTCCCCATTAAGTAAGCATTGCCAAAACACACACACACTGCGACTGCTATAATTACCGTATTTTTCGGAGTATAAGTCGCACCTGCCGAAAATGCATAATAAAGAAGGAAAAAAACATGTATAAGTCGCATTTTTTGGGGAAATTTATTTGATAAAACCCAACACCAAGAATAGACATTTGAAAGGCAATTTCAAATAAATAAAGAATAGTGAACAACTGGCTGAATAAGTGTACGTTATATGACGCATAAATAACCAACTGAGAACGTGCCTGGTATGTTAACGTAACATATTATGGTAAGAGTCATTCAAATAACTATAACATATAGAACATGCTATACATTTACCAAACAATCTGTCACTCCTAATCACTAAATCCCATGAAATCTTATACGTCTAGTCCAGGGGTCGGCAACCCAAAATGTTGAAAGAGCCATATTGGACCAAAAATACAAAAACAAATCTGTCTGGAGCCGCAAAAAATTAAAAGCCATATTACATGTGTCATGAGATATAAATTGAATTAAGATGACTTAAAGGAAACTAAATGAGCTCAAATATAGCTACAAATGAGGCATAATGCTGCAATATGTACATATAGCTAGCCTAAATAGCATGTTAGCATCGATTAGCTTGCAGTCATGCAGTGACCAAATATGTCTGATTAGCACTCCACACAAGTCAATAACATCAACAAAACTCACCTTTGTGCACTCATGCACAACGTTAAAAGTTTGGTGGACAGAATGAGACAGAAAAAGAAGTGGCATAAAACACGTCCGAGAAAGTCGGAGAAAGTTATACTTGTAAACAAACTACGGTGAGTTCAAGGACCGCCAAAATTAGTAGGACAAAACGGCGCTCGCCAAATACTCGAATCAGTGAAGCATGTTTAATATAAACAGTGTGCTTTATAACAATTAGGGAGGTTTGCGTCATGTTTGTCCTCCTACGGAAACCATATTAAAACAAAAACTTTTGTTTTTTTCCTCATCTTTTTCCATTTTTCATACATTTTTTAAAAAGCTCCTGAGAGCCACTAGGGCGGCGCTAAAGAGCCGCATGCGGCTCTAGAGCCGCGGGTTGCCGACCCCTGGTCTAGTCTCTTACGTGAATGAGCTAAATAATATTATTTGATATTTTATGGTAATGTGTTAATAATTTCACACGTAAGTCGCTCCTGAGTATAAGTCGCACCCCCGGCCAAACTATGACAAAAGCTGCGACTTATAGTCGGAAAAATACGGTAGATAGTCGGGATGAGGGCATTACACTGGTATAATGCACTCACTACTATATCCTCAGTAAACCCACACTATTGCTTTTGTTGTCGTGTTCAGCTCAACTTATAAAAAAGGAGAAAGCAAATCTGTTACATTTTGGAAATATTTCTGAATAAAATATTTCCCAACAAGTGACCTGCAATCACTGGATTTCTCTGCCCTCTCTAACCAGTCCCTATTAACACTTAATTAACCAAATCCATCATTCTTGCGGTAAATGAAGACTGCCTCTTTAATTCAATTTAATAAGATCATTTCCCTCCTCACGTTCACTTTAGCCCCAGCTGCCCGCCCACTTGTCCCCCGACTGCGTCCCAAACACCCCTCCTCCATCTCCACTGCCCCTCCCGTGGGTGGAAGAGTAGGGTAACGATGGAAGCTTAATGGCAGCGACGGGCCCACTCGCTGTTGATCTCTCATGTCTTGTCTTGGCTCGGCTGGTGGCGAGCAGCAGTTCTGGGTTCCCGTTTTGACACACACTCAAAGACACCACGCAGTACCAGCCATGCTCACCGGGGCTTAGCTAATCTTGTCACATCAGGACACAAGGGCTGAGTTGAGGCCCTCGAGCAGCTACGTCCCCCCACCCCCTCCTCATGCACTACCTCCGCGCACCTCCACACTGACTCACGTTCTTTCTTGACTACTTCACAAGGTCACAGGTGGCAAACTTCAGCACGCGACCGGCGCCGTGTTCCCGCCGCGGTACAGCAGCTTATCCTATAGGTGACGTGCATGCCAAGCAAATATGATACCAGTGTTTGAGTCCTCAAAGTCTACCTGGTAACTTAATTGTAGGGTTCTTGTTTTGGGACTTGGGATTTGCCTTTTGTTTGTATTCGCCTTTTAAGATAGACGTAGGCTAGAGGTAAACCTTTTGTGTCCATCAAAGTTGCAGAAATGTCCTGTTTTGGATCCAAACATTGTTTACATGTTCTCTCTTTACTTTATTTTTTTGTCCTGAGTAAAAAAAAAATGCTATGAATAAACATAATATAGCAGTATAATTATTTGTAATATTATTTTATTATATTAAATAAATTATTAGGAAAATTGTTTTAATTTTTTTATATACATTTTTTGAATGAAAAACACTTATCCATCATATTTGAATGCACACTTTTTTTCATAATTGGCTAGGAAAAGTCAGATTATGATCTATAGTACTTCCTTATACTGTACTGTGGTGCCTTATTAATACAATAAAAACACTAAAATTACGGCTGTAAAAATATGTGTTATTGAATTATTAATGAAATAAAAAATAGAAGGTTTTATTTATTTTTGATATACTTTCTAAGTTAAACATTCTTTTTTTATTGAATAACTGGAAACAATTTTACTACCAACTGCATACTGTAGTGTGTTACTAACACAATAAAAATGATTAAATATTAAAATGAGGGTTGTCAAAAATATGTATTATTGAATTAATACTGAATCAAAAATAAGAAGGTTTTTATTTTTTTATACATAATTTCTATATTATTTTTCTTTTTTGTTGATTGGCTGGAAACAAATGTACTTCTTATTAAACACGATAAAAATGATTAACTATTAAAATTACGGCTGTCAAAAATATGTGTTATTGAATTAAAAATGAATCAAAAATTAGAAGGTTTTATATTTTTAAACATAATTTATAAATTAAACATTTTTTTTCTTGATTGACTAGAAACAAATGTACATCTTATTAACACAATACAAATGATCAAGTATTACAATTAAGGCTGTCAAAAATATGTGTTATTCAACTAATAATGAATCAAAATTTAGAAGATTTTTTTTTTTTTTTAATTTTTCTTTTTTCTTAATCGACTAGAATTTTTTTTAGCTCCAACTACATACTGTAGTGCGTTATTAAACAAAACAAAAATGATTAAGTATTAAAATGAGATCTGTCGAAAATAACAAGTTAACGAGTTAATTATTCACACAAATATATCACATTAATCATGTATATATGCAGATTAATCACACAATATATATTCACTGTGCATGCTCCTTTACTTTAACCACGGATGGTTACCTGCATGCAAGACTTTAGATAAAACTGTTTGCAAGTTCTGAGCAAATAAATGCCCAAGTCAGACATATAAAAAAGTGTTCCTGAATGACATTCTGAGAATAAAATTGCATTTGTGTCCAAATATTGGGCTTTTTTTTTAGGTTTAAATCATGCAAGCGAGTAATAACCTGTGATTACTCATGATAAATCCAAATTCAAAAGTGTGATAAATCTGATTAAAAAAATGAAAGCAATGATGAAAATGAAAGTAAAGTGAGCAGTCTGGATAAACACACGTTTATGGTTAGGTGGCCATTTAGGGCCTTATCTCATTATTCACCATGGGAGCAAAATTGGCCCCATTTTAACATAATGGCCCCAACCCCCAATGACAAAACACACTCATGCCCATATACATACGCACGTACACCCAAACACACACAGCATCGCCCTGAAAATGTTCCCAGACTTTCATTGTTTAGCCATTTGAGACAGACTCTGGGAGAGTTTCAGATGATTTAGCCATGATTTAATTTGGTTTGTGAAAGGGTGATGTCAGCACAATGGGAGGCAAGCCTCTAAATCCTCTACATTCACCCCAAATGCCTCCATGAGATGATCATTGGTGGCATCTACAAAAACACTTATTATATTTGCCCATCGCCTGGCTGAAGCTGTTAAAACTCATCAGCGTTATTCTTTTTTTTTTTTTTTCTTTCTCTGGGAACGAGAGAGAGAGAGAAAAAAAAACCCAGCTCGACTTACAGTCAAAACTGTCACTCTTTTTAAAGAGACAGTGCGACATTGTTGTGGTAGAGGGCAGAGTTTATAAATGGAAAAACAGCGAGCGCAGGCTATCGGGTGTTTATTCAATAGTCATTGTGTTTGCGGCCAATACTAATTAAATAAAACACGCACATGTTGCTAATTGCTTTCACAGAGATGACCGGTTCCTGGCGAACAAGTGTGACATCGGCTGCACGTTTTCCATGTGAAAAGAACAGGGCTATAAAGGACTCGCCTAAAGGTATCCAAAAAAAAAAAGACTGGGCATGGAAACGTGTTTATCAAATTGCAGTGAACAAACAATTTGGACGGAGTGTTCTGCAGGGGCCCGGCCCGTGGAGGTACAGGTCAGGATATGAAACACAGCCTATTCACCTCCCTGCAGGATATCCTCATGGATCAGCAGCAGTAGCCATGTTGACCCGCCCCGTTATTAAAGAGGCTAATCTGTTCAACATGTCAATGTTAGCACTTTTAGCCGCGATTAATAAAAGAAGACCCCATGAGTGCTGCGTGTGCTTTCTCAGTGCCCCCGGTTGTTTCCCTTTGCTTGGTGGGTTTTTTTATACTTTTTTTTTTGCCGATGGGTTATTTAACATTCCTCTTTCCGATTAGCATAAGGAGTGTGAATTATTAACTTTGTTGAAAGAATTATATTCATGGGTGTATCGTAATCTACATTGATTTAAAAAATTTTTTTTTTTTACCATTCTGCCACTGGCTGCAGTTATCATGAAAACACATGTTCCTTTATGTGGAGTCCAAAGTGCGGCCCGGGGGCCAATTTTGGCCTGCGACTCGTTTTCTGATTGAAAAATATACATTATTTTAATGAGATATGTTATTAGTAGTGCTGTCAAACGATTATTTTTTTAAACCAGATTATTCAATGTTTTAATTTTGGATTAATAAATGATTAATCACAAGTATTACTAAAAAGGCCCCACATATCTGGACAGAAATGCAATTTTATTGTTTTGATAGATTAGAACAGTGATTCTCAAACTGCGGTATGCGTAATATCTACCGTAGTGGTACACCAAATATTTGATTCATTACTTAAGTACTACTCTTCAGGGCCTCCGGTCTTCAGGCCAGGGTCTTCTAAAGATCCCAAAAACTCGTTTTAAAACCAGTGGAGACCTGGCATTCCAGCTCCCAGACTCTGGAACATTTTGCACCAGTCCCTCCGTGATTTTGACTGTGTTGAAACTTTTAAGGAACATTTGAAAACTTCTCTTTTTAGTAAAGCCCATCCATCCATTTTCTACCGCATATTCCCTTCGGGGTCGCGGGGGGCGCTGGAGCCTATCTCAGCTACAATCGGGTGGAAGGCGGGGTACACCCTGGACAAGTCGCCACCTCATCACAGGGCCAACACAGATAGACAGACAACATTCACACTCACATTCACACACTAGGGCCAATTTAGTGTTGCCAATCAACCTATCCCCAGGTGCATGTCTTTGGAGGTGGGAGGAAGCCGGAGTACCTTTTTAGTTAATGCACCTTTTAACTATCATTTTTAATCCACTTTGTATCCTTTTTATGATGTTGCCCCTGTTCTTTTAAAATGAATTGTTGTTTTACTTCACCTATGTTTTGTACTGATTACTATATACGGTTTGATTACCGTATTTTTCGGACTATAAGTCACAGTTTTTTTCATAGTTTGGCCGGGGGTGCGACTTATACCCAGGAGCGACTTATGTGTGAAATTATTAACACATTACCGTAAAATATCAAATAATATTATTTAGCTCATACACGTAAGAGACTAGACGTATAAGATTTCATGGGATTTAGCGATTAGGAGTGACAGATTGTTTGGTAAACGTATAGCATGTTCTATATGTTATAGTTATTTGAATGACTCTTACCATAATATGTTACGTTAACATACCAGGCACGTTCTCAGTTGGTTATTTATGCGTCATATAACGTACACTTATTCAGCCTGTTGTTCACTATTCTTTATTTATTTGAAATTGCCTTTCAAATGTCTATTCTTGGTGTTGGGTTTTATCAAATAAATTTCCCCCAAAAATGCGACTTATACTCCAGTGCAACTTATATATGTTTTTTTCCTTCTTTATTATGCATTTTCGGCAGGTGCGACTTATACTCCGAAAAATACGGTACTTACTTACTTAAGTGCAGTGTTTTATGTTCCTATATTCAAACACAGTGTTACTGTTCAAACTGTGTGTAATGTCAAAGTGGCAGAAAGTATTAAATATACAACCTCTGCCACGTTTTCAATGAATACTTAGGCCTACTGCGCTACTTTATTTCAATGTCGGTCATTAAGGTGGTACTTGGAGAGCCAAGCGTTTTATGAGGTGGTAGTCGGTGAAAAAAGGTTGAGAAGCACTGGAAGGTATTAAATTAATTGTCTGATTAATCTGTGTATATGCATGATTAATGCAATATTTTTTTGTGATCAATCTCATGAGTTATCTTTTTTTTGACAGCCCTAGTTAAAGTTAAAAAGTTAAGGTGAGCAGTGAGCAGCAGCGGTAGCCGCACTCAGGAATAATTTTGGTGATTTAACCCCCAATTGCAACCCTTGATGCTGAGTGCCAAGCAGGGAGGTAATGGGTCCCATTTTGATAGTCATTGGTATGACTCGGCCGGGTTTTGAACTCACCACTAGAGATGTCCGATAAATGCTTTAAAATGTAATATCGGAAATTATCTGTATCGTTTTTTTTTTTTTTCAATTAATAAACTTACAATTAGTGCACCAACCCAAAAAACCTCCCTCCCCCATTTACACAAAAGGGTTGTTTCTTTCTGTTACTAATATTCTGGTTCCAACATTATACATCAATATATATCAATACAGTCTGCAAGGGATACAGTCCGTAAGCACACATGATTGTGTGTGCTGCTGGTCCACTAATAGTACTAACCTTTAACAGTTATTTTTACTCATTTCCATTAATTACTAGTTTCAATGTAACTGTTTTTATATTGTTTTACTTTCTTTTTTATTCAAAAAAATGTTTTATGTATTTTATTTTATTAATTTTTTTTAAAAAGGACCTTATCTTCATCATACCTTGTTGTCCAAATTAGGCATAACAATGTGTTAATTCCACGACTGTGTATATCGGTTGATATTGGTATCAGTAATTAAAGAGTTGGACATTATCGGAATATCGGATATCGGCAAAAAAAGCCATTATCGGACATCTCTACTCACCACCTACCGATCTCAGGGCGGACACTCTAACCACAGGGCCACTGAAACCAGTTAGGCGCTGCTGCTCACTGCTCCCCTCACCTCCCAAGGGGTGGAACAAGGGGATGGGTCAAATGCAGAGGGTAATTTCACCACACCTAGTGTGTGTGCGACTATCAGTGGAATTGTATTGTTCAACTTTAACTGGGGCTGTCAAAAATAAGATAACTCATGAGATTGATCCCAAAAAATATTGCATTAATCATGCATACACACAGATTAATCAGACAATTAATTTGGACTGCACATGCTCATTTACCTTCTAATCCGGTGCTTCTCAAACTCACTTTCTTTGTCATCCTTCATTTTTTCTGAAAGCCTGTGGTGTCAGACATTGCGGCATTTGAGTTGAGTTTTATTTGGAACATGCATACAACCTCAATACGATACATCACATATTTTGCACATATTTCCATTTCTCATTACAACATGTCCGAAATGATCGTATTGAAAGCTTTGGATATATGGCCTGGTGGTCGTCACAGGCTGCGAGTAACACAACTACCCTCCCGCTTTCTAAGTGCCTGGTGCCGTGTCTTAATTTGTAATCTAGTCAAACCAATTGTCCGCTAGCTAAAAAGGTCACAGAGACAATAGACTACACAGCCTCCTCAGGCACGGGGTGTCTTTAGTAGCCTTTTATTTATTTATCTTTTTTTTTTTTTTAACAAAGATGTAATTACAACACCTCCATTTTCAAAGGGCAGAGGGCAGCGGCAAAACTCAAGAGGAGCTTGGGGAAAAATAAATAAATAAATAAATAAAAGGAATCACCTGCGGAAGAGAAGTGGTAGTCAACGAGCGGAGGAAAGACGCTTGTTGGGGAAAAGTGAGTGATGCACAGCAACGCAGGAGAGGCAGAGCGGGGAACTTAAAGGACGTGATTTATCTGGGCTTGATTGCGTGTTAATCGAGGTTACGTGAATTAAGTGGAATCTAATTGGAACAGACACTGGCAGTCTGACAGATCGACATGATGCAGATGGATCGGGGGGGGGGGGGGGGGGTGGAAGGAGAAGGACGGTGCAGTCGCGGAAAAGAAAAAAAAATAGACACTTTACCAAAAAAAGGAAGAATTGCTAACCGTGGCTGATGAATGACGGATGGTAACAAGTGGCCTTGAGCAAAATTGGGGTCCTAAGCAACATTTTATTTTGAGAGCCTCGTTACAAAACTTTGTTTTTATTGTTATGAAACAATTATACTTTTTTGAATCAAACTTGAATTTGATTCGATGCGTTGCCTGTCTTACTTTATATGCTTAGGCACCTTTTTTTAAAAAAAAACTTTCTTACTGCGATATTGTCATTCTTATATTAGATACACCAGGGGGTTTTAACATTTTTGCTATATTGCCATTGTTATATTAGAGCAGGCATGTCAAACTCATTTTAGATCGGGGGCCACATGGAGAAAAATCTACTCCCAAGTGGGCCGGACTGGTAAAATCACGGCACGATAACTTAAAAATAAAAACAACTTCAGATTGTTTTCTTTGTTTAAGAATAAACCAAGCACATTCTGAAAATGTACAAATTATAATGTTGTTGGTTTTTTTACACTTACATGTTGCGGTTAATATTATTCTACCTTTATTTGTCGTTATTTATACTTTCTGAATAAGTTATGTGATAATGTTCATCAGTCAACTCATTGGTGTTAATTTGCAATACATCAAGATAAACAAATTATATCAAAATCAAATTACAGGATGTTATTTATGTAGTTTGATCATTTTGCTCGACTTATGTACTAACATCATGTGGTTTATTTTGTATATATGTAGCATCATCTACAAAGATACAAAAAATTGCTATTGCGACATCCAGTGGACACATTTAGAACAGCTATTTTTTTCATAAAAACATTTCTGGTAAATTTTTATACTTAGCAAACTCATCTTACGGGTCGGATAAAACCTGTTCGACACCCCTTTATTAGATACACCCGGGGGTTCTTAACATTTTTGCTATATTGTCATTGTTATATTATATACCCCAGGGGTTCTTAACATTTTTGCTATATTGTTAGTGTGATGAGGTGGCGACTTGTCCAGGGTGTACACCACCTTCCGCCCGAATGCAGCTGAGATAGGCTCCAGCACCCCCCGCGACCCCGAAAGGGACAAGCGGCAGAAAATGGATGTATGGATATTATATACACCAGGAGTTCTTAAAATTTTTTGCTATATTGTCAGTGTTATATTATATACACCAGGAGTTCTTAAAATTTTTTGCTATATTGTCAGTGTTATATTATATACACCAGGGGTTCTTAACATTTTTTACCTCGGGGCCCAACTTTTCCACTACAGACTAGACCGCGGGGCCCAATCAAATATTAACACTGAATTAGTACTCTTACCCAGGATTTTACTGCATAAGAAGGTACTTAATGTAATGAATATGTTTGTTAATTAAACTGCCAATGAATTAAAGTGTGAATGGAAATACAGCTTTGAACTTTAGTCATAATTTTTGCACTTAAGAAACTTCTCTGTAACTTTAGCACCAGATTTATTCTGCTTGTTTGATATTATCATTACTGCCATAAGTGGTGGAAAAGTGTATTACAACTGCGGACCACAGCTGAGAAATATCATTTTTTTTGCTGCTCTCCAGGGGGCGTTGCAGCCCAACAATAGGCCCTATGGATAAGAAAAAACTAGGGATGTCCGATAATGGCTTTTTGCCGATATCCGATATTCCGGTATTGTCCAACTCTTTATTACCGATACCGATATCAACCGATACCGATTTCAACCGATAACGATATATACAGTCGTGGAATTAACACATTATTATGCCTAATTTGGACAACCATGTATGGTGAAGATAAGGTCCTTTTTTAAAAAATTAATCAAATGAAATAAGATAAATAAATTAAAAACATTTTCTTGAATAAAAAACAAAGTAAAACAATATAAAAACCGTTACATAGAAACTAGTAATTAATGAAAATGAGTAAAATTAACTGTTAAAGGTTAGTACTATTAGTGGTCCAGCAGCACGCACAATCATGTGTGCTTACGGACTGTATCCCTTGCAGACTGTATTGATATATATTGATATATAGGGACGGCGTGGCGAAGTTGGTAGAGTGGCTGTGCCAGCAATCGGAGTGTTGCTGGTTACTGGGGTTCAATCCCCACCTTCTACCTTCCTAGTCACGTCCGTTGTGTCCTTGGGCAAGACACTTCACCCTTTGCCTCTGATGGCTGCTGGTTAGCGCCTTGCATGGCAGCTCCCGCCATCAGTGTGTGAATGTGTGTGTGAATGGGTGAATGTGGAAATACTGTCAAAGCGCTTTGAGTACCTTGAAGGTAGAAAAGCGCTATACAAGTATAACCCATTTATATATAATGTAGGAACCAGAATATTAATAACAGAAACGCTATACAAGTATAACCCATTTATATATAATGTAGGAACCAGAATATTAATAACAGAAAGAAACAACCCTTTTGTGTGAATGAGTGTGAATGGGGGTTGGGTTGGTGCACTAATTATAAGTGTATCTTGTGTTTTTTATGTTGATTTAATAAAAAAAATAAAAAATAAAAATAAAAAAAACCTGATACCGATAATAAAAAATCAGATACCGATATTTTCCGATATTACATTTTAAAGCATTTATCGGCCGATAATATCGGCAGGCCCATATTATCGGACATCTCTAATAAAAACGTATATACTATAATGTGATTAAACCGCAGAGAGAGGAAAACACCATTTTCATGCTGTGTGTCTTGGACAATAAAGGCTCTTGGCTCTTTTGTAGTAAAATTAATCCATGGGAACTGAATGGTTCAATACGTTTTTAATATTTAGTGCAAAATAACAAATTTAACATCATTATAGCGTAAATGTAAAAGAAAAGGGGTAAGATTAAATAAGCTCTGCTTCTTCCTACTCCTTTTCGAACATGTTGAAAAAGAGAAACTGGAAATTGTGATGCATCATGTTGTATGCTTGCATGTTCCAAATAAACTCAAACTCAATGTGCCCTTCCATTGTTATCAGTGACAAAGCAGGAAGGGGCTAGAAAAACGTTTGTGGTAAAAAAAAAACCCCACCATTTCTGTCATTTATTGACATTTTTCATGCACTACTTCATGCGAAATGGGGCCCCCCCAAGGATAGCGGGGCCCCGGGCACAGTGCATGATCTGCGATGAGGGAGGGTCCGGCTGGAGGAGGACACACATGGTTGACATTGTGAGTGACAGGGCACGCAGCATCCGTTGGCCCCTCCCCTTCCCAGTTGCCACAAACACTCATTTCTGCTTTATTGGAAATGAGGGGGAAAAAAGCCCAAAGAGGCCAAATGACAGCTGCTGGAATATTTCTCACCTCAGTGAAGGAGGATCAGCAACTGTTCAACCGATCCTCTCGGCGACAACTGGTTCCAAGGCCCTCTCCCCAAATATGAGGTATTTAGCGAGCAGGACTGAATGACCCTTTCAAAATGTTACCAGAGTAATAGGCCGTAAAACATCACCACCTGTTGCACGCTGTCGAAAGGCTTCAACGGGAGAGAAATTTGGATGTGAAGGTTAAAAATATGTGGTTGCACAAACATAATTTGAGATGTAGCTTTGCTCTGATCTGGTCTTTGGTCTTAAAGCCTGGTTGGACGTGTGAGTGACAGGAAGGGCCCGAAATAACTCGGGAGTTGATTGTGGCTTGTCACAGCACCGTTATCTAAATCTGGGTTAAAAATACTGGAGTTCTCTAAGACCGGATCATTTCTACTAATAGCAGGCCCGAACCTAGGACGGCTTTAACGAATCTTTGTTGACAAGAATGTACACCCGGAAAAGCACAAATTAAAAATATATCAAAATACTTTGACTTTTCATTATGAAGTCAGTGGTGGAAAAGGTTTGACCAATAGTCTGGTTCAGTGATTATCAAACTGTGAAACTAGAATCACTTGATTAAAGTACAGTGTTGCATTTTCCTATATTCAATATTATGTTATGTTACTGTTCAAACTGTGTGCAATCTAAAATATTAAAGGTACTTGTTGAATAATACCTCTGTGTTGTTTTTATTAAATACTTAAGCCTACTACGCTACTGTATTTTAATGTTAGTCATTATGGTGGCACTTGGTGGAAAAAGTTTGAGAAGTAAGTACCGTATTTTCCGGACTATAAGTCGCAGTTTTTTTCATAGTTTGGCCGCGGGTGCGACTTATACTCAGGAGCGACTTATGTGTGAAATTATTAACACATTACCGTAAAATATCAAATAATATTATTTAGCTCATTCACGTAAGAGACTAGACGTATAAGATTTCATGGGATTTAGCGATTAGGAGTGACAGATTGTTTGGTAAACGTATAGCATGTTCTATATGTTATAGTTATTTGAATGACTCTTACCATAATATGTTACGTTAACATACCAGGCACGTTCTCAGTTGGTTATTTATGCGTCATATAACGTACACTTATTCAGCATGTTGTTCACTATTCTTTATTTATTTTAAATTGCCTTTCAAATGTCTATTCTTGGTGTTGGGTTTTATCAAATAAATGTCCCCAAAAAATGCGACTTATACTGCAGTGCGACTTATATATGTTTTTTTCCTTCTTTATTATGCATTTTCGGCCGGTGCGACTTATTCTCCGAAAAATACGGTATGTAAATTGTATTTATAAAGCGCTTTTCACAGATAAAATCACAAAGCACTGTACAAAACATAGGTGAAGTAAAACAACAATTCAATTTAAAAAAACAGGGGCAACATCATAAAAAGGATACACGGTGGATTAAAAATGATAGTTAAAAGGTGCATTAACTAAAAGCTTTACTAAAAAGAGAAGTTTTCAAATGTTCCTTAAAAGTTTCAACACAGTCAAGATCTCGGAGGAACTGGTGCAAATTGTTCTAGAGCAGGTGTCGGGAACCTTTTTGGCTGAGAGAGCCATGAAAGCCAAATATTTAAAAAATGTATTTCCGTGAGAGCCATATAATATTTTTTAACCCTGAATAAAACTAAATGTGTGCATTTTTAAGGAAGACCAACATTTTTAGAGTATAATAAGTCTCTTATTCTTTTTAATGACATTGTTATTCTGAAGCTAACCAATAATAAATAAAATGCTTCTTACCATTAATGCGACTTCTTGAACAGGTGCGGTAGAAAACGGATGGATGGATTAAAATGCATGAGAATGTTTTATATTTTGAACGTTATTTTTATCACTGTGATTACGAGCGGAATTATTCGTTACTTATCGTGTTAAGCAATGTCAGCTAAGATTTCTCTGAGAGCCAGATGCAGTCATCAAAAGAGCCACATCTGGCTCGAGAGCCATAGGTTCCCTACCCCTGTTCTAGAGTCTGGGAGCTATAGCCTGGAATGCCAGGTCTCCATGGGTTTTAAAACAAGTTTTCGGGATCTTTAGAAGACCCTGGCCTGAAGACCGGAGGCCGCACCCTGAATAGTAAGGGCATAGCAAGTCAGTGATGTACCGAGGGGCCCCACCATGCAACGCACGGAATGTCAGGACTAAAATGTTTAACTCATCTAGTCAAATAAGACAAAGTTAACAAATAAAAAATACTAGCGTTGTCAAATTATATATATTTTTTAAATCAAATTAATCACACTTGATAATTTGGATTAATCATGATTAATCACAGGTTATTACTCACCTGCTTGATTTAAAATAACTTCAAAAATGTCATACAGGAACAAATGTTTCACGATGTTGGTCAAATTCAGCTGCGTTATTAATCTGTGTTCAATCAATCATCAATCAAAATTTATTTATATAGCCCTAAATAACGAGTGTCTCAAAGGGCTGCACAAGCCACAACGACATCCTCAGATCCCACATTCATGATGAATTGTTTTGTGATTAATCACATGAGTTAACTCGCTATTTTTGACATTTCAAAAAATGCCACTTTAACTCCACTTTTGAAAGCCCTACTTGTTGCGCCTACCTGCATTCTGTCAAAAAGACCAATGCATCATACATAGGGATGATGTTTGATAAGAAACGATCGAGTTCGAGCCTATTATCAAATGCTCTTATCGAACCGATTCCTTATCAATTCTCTTATCGAGTCCAGATAGGTTGTTGTATATGGAAAAAAACACACAATATTTGGTTTAACAAATCACTTCACATTCTCTACTGCTCGCTACTATAGTATTACCATATCTGAGTTATTGTGCAGAAATGTGGGGAAATAACTACAAATGTGCGCTACATTCGTTAACCGTGTTACAAAAAAAATTAGTTAGATTAATCATGATTAATCACATCAGTTAGACTGATACATAATGTTGGATACAGAGAACATACAAACACTTTATTTATTGAGTCAAAAATATTAAAATTCGATCATTTGGTAAAATTGCAAACAGCTAAAATGATGTGGAATTAAATGATGGAATGGATTAAGTAAAAAAGTTAAACAATGTACTGATATGATCCAGTTTAAGAGGTTGTTCAAATGAATAGTGCTTACAAAGTACAAAGAAGAAGAATTATGAGAAATACTTTCAACCTTATTGAAAATAAGATATTCTTCATCTCAGTATATTAATAATGACTGAATTAATTAATGACATATTACAAAACTGTTGTATATACTAATTCACAGATATTTTATTATAAAAAGGTCAGTAAATGATCTATATATTTGTAAACGCTAAGAAGTGGGAAAGGGGTAGGATTAAACAAGCTTTACTTATTCCTACTCCTGTAAAGTGAAAAGATAAGAAACTGTGATGTATTATACTGTAAGTGTGTTCATGTTCCAAATAAACTAAAGCAATAAAGAAAGCACTAGTTTATTAGACAGACTTGCAAACTCTGTCGTGGTGTAGGCTACAAGATAACGTTAACGTTATCAGACACATACAAAAAGGCTCACGTTAACGTTACTGTTAGCCGCTGACTATGCTTAGGTAACGTGAGTCTAGCTAACATTACTGCAGTCCTGGTTGACATAAGAGGTAACGTTACTACAAGTGAGCAGATATGGAAATTAACCGACAACAGTTAACCTTAGTTACTAACCGGCGTTGCCGCCACCATACTTGCCAACCTTTAGACCTCCAATATCGGGAGGTGGTGGGTGGGGGGGCTTGGTCGGTGTGTGGGGGGGTTGGGGGCGGGGGGCGTGGTTATTTGTCATATATATATATAGTACATATATATATATATTTATTTATTTTATTTACATAAAATAAATACTTGAATTTCAGTGTTCCGGTGGCTATCCATTAGATGGCAGTATTGTCCTGTTTAACTTCTCCGTTCATGATGAGTATATCATTTCGGCCACCGTGTTCAATGGAGAAGTCTGTTCTACATATTTACAGGCAACATACACCTTCCCCTTCGAACTGTCCTGGATGAACTGAAATTCTTGTTTCCATTCGTTTGAATTCGTTAGGCAAGCTGTTTATATTGTGGGAAAAGCGGACGTGAGAACAGGCTGTCCCCACTCAGTCTCAGGTCCGCATTGAATTGGAGGGGGCGTGGCCTTCAGCTCCGGCTGAATACCGGGAGTTTGTCGGGAGAAAATCTCTGCCGGGAGGTTGTCGGGAGAGGCGCTGAATACCGGGATTCTCCCGCTAAAAACGAGAGGGTTGGCAAGTATGGCCGCCACTGTAGCTGGGACTTGGGCAGCTGGCAGAAGAAGAGGGGCGTTCTTCGTCGTCTCTGCCGCTGCTTCGAAGACACGACACGCTTGTTGTACTTCCCACGCTTACACGAGAGCGAAGCCTGGCAATAATTGCATATTGCCGCTTCTTCGTTTTTTTTGGTGAAATTAAGCCATGCCTTGGAGCACCTTTTCCGGTCCAATTTTTTTCTGCTTTTCCTATCTGCGCCTAATGACTGAGCTACGTGACGTCATTTCTTGTGATGTCACACGGGGCATTTCTTGTCGGGACGAGATTCGTTCCCAGGGATTCGAATAAAGAACCAACTCTTTTTCTTTACTATAGTGGTCTCGATAACGGGTACCGGTTCTCAAAAAGGGATTCGAGTCCGAGGACTCGGTTCTTTTCTTATCGAACAACCGGGAAAACCGGGTTCGAGTATCATCCCTAATCATACAAAGAGACAACCGGGCAGTGTTAACGACGTTTCTAATATTCTGGTAGAAGATTATACAGATGAACAAAATAACCTCCTTAGCAGAGGTAAACAGTCCGTGCAAAGTGATAAGAAGATAAGGGGGGGAAAAAGCAGCAGTAGGCATCCTTTGGTTTGCAGGATTCGACCGCACAGTAAACTTCCCTCATCAACTCAAAATGCCCAAATTGTTCCTGACATGATCCCGTCACAGCGCAGAGACAGAGGAGTAGCTACGGTCATCCCTTGATTTGATCGACTATGACTGTTACACTAATGGCATTAATAAGGGCAAAATTACTATTTTGAAACACACTTTTCATCCTCTTCTTCCAACATACACGCACTTCTGTGTGTGCATATGTGTGTGTGTGTGTGCGTGCGTGTGTGTGTGTGTGTAAGGTCATCTCTACTTTCCAGGCCTGGTGTATAATGTCCTTGGATTGCATCATTTTGCAGAGTTTAAAAACAACCTGAAAATTGACACGGCTATTTTGACTACAGCCTTTTATTTACCAGATGGCCTTTAGAAAATCGCCAAACGTCATTCAACACCGTCCTGGAATAAATAATTTGTTCTGAAGCCATGTCGTGCGATCCCATAAGAATTTGTGCTGAATGCGAGTAAATAGCGAAGAGTATGTGCGTTACCCCGGCAGCCTCTAACATTGAGAGGGATGACACTCGCTGTGATCAAGGACATGAATTGCTCATTGATTTTTAGGGGCCGGCTTAACTATCCATTCCAATTGATTTTTAGCTTTGCTGGGTGTGCGAGGTATGGCAGTTTTAATGTATCATCTGTATGTGTACTCAGCAACCACTGCCAGAGGATTTACAATAGTCTTTGCAAGATCATATGTGCACTAGTGGGACAGTTTTTTTTTACTATATACTCCACATAAAATCTTAATTTCTTCCATAATAGTTGAAAAGTAGACTCATCCTTAACACCCCTTTTTATACCTGAGACATTATCTCGCCGTGGACTTGGTATAAATGCTCTGTTGGGGCTAAACGGCAGTGTTTTATATTGAAAAAGAGACGGTTATAACATTCAATCTAAATGTGCTTATTGAGACAAAGGGTTATAATTTTTTTTTTTTTTTTACAATAGGTAGAAATTACATTACCTTGGCAGCCATGATAGCTGTCAATTACCAAGTCAGCTAAATAATTCATAATCAATGGTAAGCAATGTGATCCAAAATAGAGTCTTAACTCATGTCAGGCAGAAAGGCAGTAAAATAGCGGCTCATTCTCCTGCGTACAGCTTAGGTTTCACTGATCCTGGGATGCATTTCAATTCACCAGCAAAAGGCTGAGCTCTCACATGATATCATCCTCTCAAAGGCGACTCTTTCATGTATTAGTAAGTCAATTCGGACATTTATTTTTTTGTGGTTGCAGCGGTTATGAGGTAGCTGTTTTTGTTCCGTAAGGGGGGGAAGGCTGTTTAAACTACACTTAACTTCCTTTTTTTTTTTTTTTAAGTCTGGTTAATTAATGTTTTACAAGTGCTGCTGTATTCTAAGTGAAAAAAAAAAGAAGAAGAAAAAAGCGCCTATCAAAGCCAGCAGGTTCAGATTACATACGCTAATTGAAATTCAGAATTTGTAAGCCAATATCTTTTTTCTCTCCTCTTTCTGCAGGCTCCTTTTTTCCCGTGCACACAATAAAGCTTAGCATTTTCTAGTCCACAAATGACATAAAATCATTTAAGTAATATGGGCTTTTCCTTTTTTTCCTCCCTCCCTTTATTTTCATGTTCTACTGGTGGGTTCATGAGACAGCTTAATAAAGCAGTAAATGCTTTGGGACGGCAGTGTGTGTGTGTGTGTGTGTGTGTGTGTGTGTGTGTTACTACCTACACCGGGGACCTCGAAGAAGGAGGCTGGTTCAACTCAAGCTGCGTCTCCTCCAGAATAAAGCCAAAAAGTGAAAAGGGAAGTGACTAATGCTGGAAAAAAATGGCCAAAACTTAGATCACGGGTGTCAAACTAAAGGCCCAGGGGCCACATCTGGCCCGCCACATCATGTGGCCCGTCAAAGCCTGGAAATAAACATCTTTCTTGCTAAATCTAGCTCAATTTTGACATGTTTTTTTTTCTGCATGTAGCTGTAGTTCTTCTTAACTGACTATTATTTTATTATTTCACGCATAAACCTACAGCCATCCTTTGCAATATCACGGTTTACATATTGCAGGTTCACCAGATTGCTTGGAGATGTTTTATATATATATATATATGTATATATATATATATATATATATATATATATATATATATATATATATATATATATATATATATATATATATATATATATATATATATATATATATATACACTACCGTTCAAAAGTTTGGGGTCACATTGAAATGTCCTTATTTATGAAGGAAAAGCACTGTACTTTTCAATGAAGATAACTTTAAACTAGTCTTAACTTTAAAGAAATACACTCTATACATTGCTAATGTGGTAAATGACTATTCTAGCTGCAAATGTCTGGTTTTTGGTGCAATATCTACATAGGTGTATAGAGGCCCATTTCCAGCAACTATCACTCCAGTGTTCTAATGGTACAATGTGTTTGCTCATTGGCTCAGAAGGCTAATTGATGATTAGAAAACCCTTGTGCAATCATGTTCACACATCTGAAAACAGTTTAGCTCGTTACAGAAGCTACAAAACTGACCTTCCTTTGAGCAGATTGAGTTTCTGGAGCATCACATTTGTGGGGTCAATTAAACGCTCAAAATGGCCAGAAAAAGAGAACTTTCATCTGAAACTCGACAGTCTATTCTTGTTCTCAGAAATGAAGGCTATTCCACAAAATAGTTTGGGTGACCCCAAACTTTTGAACGGTAGTGTATATATATATATATATATATATATATATATATATATATATATATATATATATATATATATATATATACTACAATTTTCTTGCCTAAGATAGGCATTTTCAAGCATAAAAAAAGCCAAATAAACAAAACATATTGAGGCTCCAGTAGTATTGGCCACTAGAGGAGACCAATACTGTTCAGCATTTTGACTACTGATTGGCTCAGCATTACTATCTTGGATTAAAAGACTGTAACGGTGATTAAAGGGATCTTGTAATGTTGAAAAATGTATCAAGGAGGTAGTAAACAGTTTGTTATGCTCTATCTATGAAAATATTAGAATTATAATAAATGATTCTTGCTTTGCTGTCCGGAACCAATTAACAGCGATACAAGACAGGCGATTGAATTACTTATATATGTATTTTTTAGTCATTGTAACCCTTTTCGAAATACATTCTACAATAGGTGAACTTTAATATCTGCTTGTCACCTTGATCTGTGATTCCAAAGCAAGTTTTCCATCAGTTTGTTGGTAAACCATAGTGATAATAATATGAATAATAATAATAATACAATTAAAGGACAATTGAATATTATCATGAGGCAATTTTACATTCATATCGTTACAGTCGTCCACTGTTAATTGGTTCCGAATATGACTGCGATAAATGAATTATGCAAGTAGGAATCATTAATTTTAAGTCAAATATTTTCATAGCTAGAACATAAAAACCTGTCTAAAACCTTCTACATATGTTTTTTTCAATATTATGGAAGCCCTCTCGACACTTTTGCACCTTTGATTTAGTAATTTCTACGCTTGAAAAAGCTTAAAGGTGCTGTTTGCTACTTCCTCACAGTAAAATTTTTTGAATCAAACAATATAACACCACCACCACCACCACCACCAGCTATCTTATATTACCATTAGTGGTTTATCAGAACACCTGTGTTTGACAATTGTCTATATTTTTCACAATTGCAAAGTAAGACTTGTTTTTAACGGCACAAATAAAATGATTGGTGTTTCCGTCAAGTCACTCAAAACGTACACCCGTGTGCAAATATACACAAGCAGTCCAAGAGAAATAACGAAAAATTTGCAGTCATGTTGTTGTTATGATAGAATATACAGTAAGAGGGATGTACTGTGGAAAATACTGTGGAAAGTTATCTGTGTAAATGTTGCCTCTTTAATTGAGGATACATTTATCTTTAAATATGCTTAAAAAATGTTTCAAAAAATGTGTGACGGGGTGAAAGGGCACAATATTGGCAGCGCGATGTGGCGAGGGACAGTATATGTTTCGCACACTGAGGGCAGCTGTGACTGTGATGAAAATGAGTTTGACGCCCCTGACACTTGGTTTGAAAGCAATAGAATAAAAAAAAAAGAGTTAAAAGCCCCCTAAAAAAACCCCCGATCAAGTGATGATGAAAATGTAAGAATAAATATTTAATTGTACTTTGAATTGGTGACTGAAGTGCATATACAGGAATTACTGCATATCAAAAACGTCATCTTTGATAAGCTTTGTTCTGAGTTAATCATTACTTTCTCATCTCTTTCATATTCACCCAAACTTTTCAATAGCACATTAGTTTATTGGCTTGTTTTGCAAGCGTTACAACTTTGAATACTTTCCATCTCCAAGGTCAGCTGCTCCAGCGTGCCACGAGGACTATTTGCACATGGGGCCTTTTCAGGTCACATTTATTGTATTTGCATCAAGTAATTTTTGATAAGGGATGTAAAAGACCTATAAAACCCTGCGTTGTAAACAGGACAAGTGTACCTGAAATAAGGCCAAAAGATCAATGGCTGATTCTTTTCTTATCTAAGACACGTTTATATTTTGAGCCAACTCTCACTAAGCGGAGTAGAAGCTTGTTAGATTTAGTCCAATGGCCTCCCAGTGCGGCCGGCAAGCAAGCTCTTGTTTCATAGTAAAGTACCTCCCCTGTTATCTCCCTAGCACTATAATCACTTAACAAAGACTTGGGCATTTGCACAAATTAAAACATCAATAATGCATAAGTGCTTTTCAGTTTTGAGCTATAGTGTCCTGGTATTGGGATGAAATACCTCCTGTGCCAGTGGGAAAAAAAAACAAAAAAAAACAAGGCTTGCCCGCGATGCTTCATCCGAGCACAAAAATACCTACAGCCACTCGGTCTTTGCAAGGCCAAAAGCCGGGACAGATATTTGGGAGATGCAACAGGATAGGTTAGAACAGCATGAGCGAGACGTGCAAGAAGGCGTTAAGTGCTGGTGGTGCATCAGTGCAAACAGGCAACACCCTTAAGTGGCACACGCGTTGGCATCCCTCCATGAAGAGCACCGCAGCCACATCCCGGACTTTAACATGTTTGATCAGTTATGTGGCTTAAACCGTCCTATTGCACAGCGGATGTTGCCTCGCACAGCACAACGGTTGGAGGGTAGCCCTCAAAAAGCCTTGTGTCTGTATGTGTCAGATCAGTGGGATAGGCTCCAGCTTCCCAGCCAGAACTGGTATACTCAACAGACGTATCATACAGTCGGAAGGGGATTGCTTTGGCCCCCATTTGTCGCGGTTTACCTGACACGTGAAACGTGACAAACTGGGGCAGTGCACTATCCACTTTAGCCGCCAAATGGCAGCAGAGTGTTGAATATCTTAAAATGTGTTTTGTGGCAATTCCAATTTTGACCACAGCGTCAGTTGCTACGTAGAGTGACCCTTTCCATTATTTTCAGCAGGGCATCGCAAAATGATTAACCCTCCACTTTCCTCTCATGTGAGATCCACGCAGGCATGGGGCCATTTGTATCCTTTCCCTACTATATATGATAGTTAACTATTACCCAGTTGATTCAGTACCTCCATTGTCAAAAGTGGTAGAAAGGCACCAGTACAACCAATCTGTCAGGTGACAGCATCATTTATGATGTCCTTTCTGTGCAACTGTATGAATACAAGATACAATAATAATTAAAGCTGCAAGCAGCGATGGACGGGACCAACTTTGACGGCACATAAAATCCAAACCAGAGCAGTAATTAAAACTCTTTCATCAACTCTTAATCAGAAGGGTTCAATCTCTCTCCTGTGCTCGTTTGAAGCCGACACGACAAACGCGCTCAGAGGAGATAATGTTTGAAAAAAGGTGACCGACCGGTTTTTACAAAACTTTTGTTTTGAAGGGGGAATTGCAAACTTCCTGTTGATTTTTGCTGGGGTTTGTCAATGAAGGAAATGTAAGTCTAAGTGTGACCTACATAGAGGTTTTTGTTTCATGTCTCTACGACATTCCTACTGGAAGTTACAGGCAGTTTTGTCTGTTTTCTTCCGAGGAGCAGTTTTGTCTGTGTTTTCTTCCTAGGGGGCGCTAGAGCGCAATTTTGAGTTTTGGGGTTGTTGTTTTTTTATTAGATCGCAATTTTTGCCAGTCCTGATGTGTGTGTCCAGTTTGGTGAGTTTTGAAGCATGTTAAGGGGGTCAAATTATAGCTCAAAGAGGCAAAAGTGACTGTTTTTACTAAACTTTTGTTTTGAAGGGGGAATTGCAAACTTCCTGTTGATTTTTGCTGAAGGATGTCAGTGTATGAAATCTAGGTCTAAGTGAGACCTACATAGAGGTTTTTGTTTCATGTCTCTCCAACATTCCTAGTGGGAGTTACAAGCAGTTTTGTCAGTGTTTTATTCCTAGGAGGCGCTAGAGCGCAATTTTGAGTTTTGGGGCTAGGTTTCTGATTAGATCGCAATTTTCGCCAGTCCTGATGTGTGTGTCAAATATGGTGAGTTTTGAAGCATGTTAAGGGGGTCAAATTACAGCTCAAAGAGGCGGCGGTATAATAATAATAAAACCTTACAAATACAATAGGGTCCTCTGTCCCAAAGGGACATTCGGTCCCTAAAAATATTGTGGATTATGATTTTTGTGGATTCTCTTTATAGGTCATGTCATGGTACAACTGTTTAGCTGTCGCATTCTTCTTTGTTGAATGGATTGGCAGATTATATGTTGTCATGTCGATATGATGTCATGCTATCACCATCCTGTCTACACACAGGGTTGCCCACTCCCTAAAAAATACGTATTTGTGTGATGTCATTTTGACAGAAACCTAAACCTAATTAGACGGGTGTTTTGCAGTAATTCAAATACATGGCAACAAACTGTTCCAAACATTTTTTTTTTAGTGCAAATAAAATAAATGTCTTTTAGTTTTTCTCGTTAGGGGCCACCACAGTAACACTATCGCCTGATGATTTTGCCTAATATTTACGTCACAAGCACCTTAACCTCGGAGATTCAAATCAGTGTCGTCCATTAAAACAAATGAAGATATTGGTGCTTGGCCCCCCAAAACCAGCGCAATGTTAACATGAAACATGCATCAAATTCTCTTTTATTGACGTTTGGACCGGAGGACAGAGGTTTTTCTGGAACATGACAAAACGTGTACTTGTCCGTCTTCTAATAAAAACAATACAATATAATGAAGTAGAAACAACAATCATGGTTTTATGAAGTCATGTAATAATAATATAAAGCATTTACCGTACCTCTCCTTCCATCTGCTTCTGCTGTATGTCGAACACACAATCCGCAGCTATTCCATATTCTCATGGATAAATGTCCGCTGTTAACATACTATTTTAATACTGTAGGCTGACGTTAGACTCACTCTGCTTCAAAATGGTGCAGGCTAGCAGGAATTACACTCGGCCTGTTTTGGATGTTTTCTTTCTTTAATTCAAAGAATATCATCCACTTCTCAGCACTGTCCTTAACACTCACTTTCTTCCTTCCCAAGTTATGTTCTTCTGTGGCAATAAAATAGCGAGCAAAACCAGATGTTTTGAGCGGATCTTACATAGTTAATTGTGACTTCTGCTACGCCAACACATCTAGCTCAATTTTTGTCTGCTTGCAACTTAAAGCACAACAATTACCCTCAAAACACTCCTAAGTTGGGTCATTATTAAGTTCAGGTAGCACTCTAACCTACACGGGTAACGCATGAAATCAATAAATGTCGATGTTAAGAGTTTTCAAAAAAGGAGAGTACGCCCATATATATATTATATCAGCAGGTCAGCTGTCCTATGATCTCTCTCCATGTATTACTGTAGGTGCACCCTCACACTTGTTTACACCAAATACCATTTCTGATGCTGGCCGGGGATCAAACCGCACCCTCCATAAACCAAAAGTGATTAAGTGAAAAGTTAAAGAATTCTGCTATTTTATTCTCTTATTGGAGACGGAGCAGGAAAGGGAGGGGAATGAGATTGTTATAAAAATGTCATATAAATCTTCCTGTCATTCATTAATTCCATTGACATTTTACAAACTACTTTTGATTCTCACTGTAATAACCGACAAAGTGTAGAAAGTTTACTCTTGTTACTTAATACGAGACAATTATGTTTTTTGAAGGAGCGGTTGGGCAAGCCCACCTGCACTCCAAGTGCAGGTGTGTGTATATATATATATATATATATATATATATATATATATATATATATATATATATATATATATATATATATATATATATATACATATATATACACATACTGTATATACACACATATATATGTACACACACATATATATATATATATATATATATATATATATATATATATATATATATATATATATATATATATATATGCATATATATATATGCATATATATATATGCATATATATATATATATATATATATATATATATATATATATATATATATATATATATATATATATATATATATATATATATATATGTATATATATATGTATATATACATACATATACATATACTCCAAGTGCAGGTGTGTGTGTATATATATATATATATATATATGTATATATATATATATATATATATATATATATATATATATATATATATATATATATATATATATATACATATATATACATACTGTATATACACACATATATATGTACACACACATATATATATATATATATATATATATATATATATATATATATATATATATATATATATATATATATATATATATATATATATATATATATATGCATATATATATATATATATATATATATATATATATATATATATATATATATATATATATATATATATATATATGTATATATATATGTATATATACATACATATATATATAAGGGGTGTAACGGTACACAAAAATTTCGGTTCGGTACATACCTCGGTTTAGAGGTCACGGTTCGGTTCATTTTCAGTAAAGTAAGAAAACAACAAAATACAAATTTTTTGGTTATTTATTAACCAAATTTGTAAACAATGGCATAACGTACATATACACACAGGGTCCATTGCCAGGGTTAATGTGGTCAACATATATAAAATAAAAACTAAATAAGATAAGGCTCAAAATGGTTTCTTAACAAAACATTTCTACATGTAAAGTGCTTTTTTTTGATTGATTGATTGAGACTTTTATTAGTAGATTGCACAGTACAGTACATATTCCGTATAATTGACCACTAAATGGTAACACCCCAATAAGTGTTTCAACTTGTTTAAGTCAGGGTCCACGTTAATCAACATTAAACTGCCTCAAGTTGTTGCTCAGATTAAATAAAATGACAAAACTTTTCTTTTACATATAAAAAGTGCAACATTAAACAGTTTAAGTCAACTCAGCCTCAGATTAACTTTTATTCCCCCCCAGCCTGGCTAACTTGGCAGTAAGAGGATATATGGGCTCATTGTTCTTCCACCATAGAAGTGGGTCAAAATCTAGTTTTTAATGCAATATGGACTTATATCTGCTGCTATAAAAACATTTGTCATTGCTTTAGCCCTGCCTGACTCGCCGAGGAGAGGCTGCTTGAATGCGGTGGTGACGCTTCAAATGGGTTAGCATGTGTTATGAGAGTAGCGTATGTGTGTGTGTGGCCCTTTAATATGTGACAGCATGTGAGGTGAGTGTGTGGGCAAGCGAGGTGAGGGAGCGGTAGCGTGAGTGCGGGGAGTAGCTAGTGTTTTGTTGGATTGGCTGTGTGCCAGACCTCAATAAAGCCACGATTTGCAACTAATCGCCGGACTCGTCATTTACCCTGGAGTCCGGAGCTGTGGAGACCCACTGCCGGGTAGAGTGAAGGGTGTTGCCCCCGAGAAAACATTGGCCCTGGAGGAGTGTCTCCCCTGCGCTCCTCGACTACGGTCTGGGAGCCGGACGCAGGAAAGGTGCAACACGTGTTTGACGTGTTGTCAGAAGCAGCTGCTGAACAATGTCGGCAAACCTCCGTCCTCCATTGTTGTATCGCGCAGCCAAAGTGTTCTCAAACGGGAGATCTTAACGAGGCAGGAGGGTCTTCCAGCTCAGGCTTTTACATGTTGTCCTAGCCCGGTCGCTGCTAAAATGTGTACTCGTTCGGTACACCTCCGAACCAAACCGAAACC
>NC_084737.1:69520817-69578317 GCF_033978785.1 Entelurus aequoreus
TTTTCAACCGAACCCTTAATCATTTAAATCGTCTGGTTTAACCAGTATTTGGGCATTTTATGACTCTGCCAACACCTGTCCCTCACCCTTGTGGAAAAACAAACGAAAATGACATTCTTTGTTCGGCCGCCGCCTGTGTCGTGTCAACGCGCTCGCCTCGGAGGTCAGAGAGGGAAGCGCGACTGGACTGGGGACAATGAGTCTCGGGAGAGGGGAGGGCGACCCGGGCCGACACTCAGACACGCGCTCGCATGTCACCAGACAGTGTGCGCCACTTGCAGGGCAAAAAAAAAACACTCAGTGCGGGTGATTCCGGCCACAGCCACTAGGGGAGCACGTGATCGTTGCCTGGGCTTTTGTGGAGATTTGTTTTCTTTTATGTAGATCTGTCTGTTTGTTGTCAAAGTTCAATAATAAGGTTGTTTGAATCAATTTAGGAATGTGTAACAGTGGCCACACCCCCTTGCAAAAATGCAAAACGATGGCGGCAAAGCCAAGCATGGAACACTTCACACGGGTTCACTCAAGACAGGTGTCTTTAAAGCTCACTTTTTGGCATTCACACATTTGGGAACCAGGAAGAGTAAAAATATGATGAATGCATTTGTGGCAGCGTCGGACAAATTTCTGTTTAAGTTTCACTTTTGCATCTCATAGCATAACTGTGGCGTGTTCAAGGAACCTTGATTAAAGTTCGAAACGGAGGCGTCACTAGTTTTTAAAGACTTAACCCTGAGTGGATGCACTAATAATAATATTATAATGATGCACATCAGTGTTTCTTGACCTTTGATGGGCCGCTAGCGCCCCCTAGAGAGCCGTCAAAAAATATAGTTTTTTTTTTAGCTGTGGTGCATATAAGCCACAGCTGTAATACACTTTTCCACCACTTGTGGCAGTAATGACAATCTCAAACCTCTTGAAGTCATAGAAAATTTTCTTGAGCGCAAACGTTACGACTAAAGTGGTGGAGCTGATTTTCATCCGCTTTTAAATTTAATTAACAGTTTATGTAAGAATCATTATCATTATTATTATTAATAATAATAATTAATTATATTATTAATAATAATATTACATAATATTTATTATCAATTTAGTTAGAATGTATTTAATTTAGCACTGCGTAATTGTTTTTCATCAGTTTTTATGAGTCCCTTCTTTTTCACTATCTTTGATTAGTAATTATGTATTTTTGTAATCAGCTGGACCTAAGCCTTGGTAATAATCTTAGTGGTTAACACATGGTCTCATATCATTTGACAAGGTGTATTCTATTAAACGGTAAGTAGGTTGGATATAATTATTGAATTAGATTAAAATCAAGATAAAGATTACGTATTCAGTGTTATTATTTGGCCGGGGCCCGTTGTTGGGCCGCTAGCGCCCCCAAGAGAGACGTCAAAAAATATAGTTTTTTCAGCCGTGGTCCATATGGGCCGCAGCAGTACTCAGTTGTAATACACTTTTCCACCACTTGTGGCAGTAATGACGATCTCAAACAAACGGAAGTCTGGACCTTAAGTCATGGAAAAGTTTGAGCGCAAAAAATACGACTAAAGTGGTGAAGCTGATTTTCATTTGCATTTAAATGTAATGACCAGTTTATGTAAGAAACATTATCATCATTATTATTAACAATACTATTATATAATATTATTTATTATCAATTTAGTTAGAATGTATTTTTTTTAGCACTGCGTAATTGTTTTTAATCAGTTTTTATGAGTCCCTTCATTTTCACTATCTTTGATTAGTTTTTATGTATTTTTGTAATCAGCTGGACCTAAGCCTTGGTAATAATCTTTGTGGTTAACACATGGTCTCATATCATTTGACAAGGTGTATTCTATTAAACGGTAAGTAGGTTGGATATAATTACTGAATAAGATTAAAATCAAGATAAAGATTACTTATTCAGTGTTATTATTTGGCCGGGGCCCGTTGTTGGGCCGCTAGCGCCCCCTAGAGGGACGTCAAAAAAATATTTTTTTCTACCACTTGTGGCAGTAATGACAATCTCAAACAAACAGAAGTTTGAAAATGAAGTCAGAGAAAAGTTTTTTGAGCGCCAAAATTACGACTAAAGTGGTGAAGCTGATTTTCATTCGCATTTAAATTTAATTACCAGTTTATGAAAGAAACACTATCATCGCTATTATTATTTATAATAATATTACACACTGACAAGCGGTAGAAAATGGATGGATGGATGGAATATTATTTATTATCAATTTAGTTGGAATGTATTTATTTCAGCACTGCGTTTTTCATCAGTTTTTATGAGTCCCTTCTTTTTCACTATCTTTGATTAGTATTTATGTATTTTTATAATCAGCTGGACCTAAGCCTTGGTAATAATCTTTGAGGTTAACATATGGTCTCATATCATTTGACAAGGTGTATTCTATTAAACTGTAAGTAAGTTAGATATCAATCAATGTTTATTTATATAGCCCTAAATCACAAGTGTCTCAAAGGGCTGCACAAGTCACAACAACATATAATTATTGAATAAGATTAAAATCAAGATAAAGATTACTTATTCAGTGTTAATATTTGGTCGGGGGCCCATTCTTGGGCCGCTAGCGCCCCCTAGAGAGCTGTTAAAAAAAAATATTTTTTTTCAGCTGTAGTCCATCTGGGCCGCAGAAGTATGCAGTTGTAATACACTTTTCCACCACGTGTGGCAGTAATGACAATCTCAAACAAACAGAAGTCTGGAGCTTAAGCCACGGAAATATTATTTGAGCGCCAAAATGATGACTAAATTGGTGAAGCTGATTTTAATTCGCCTTTAAATTTAATTAACAGGTGGCCCTGCGATGAGGTGGCAACTTGTCAAGGGTGTACCCCGCCTTCCGCCCGATTGTAGCTGAGATAGGCTCCAGCGCCCCCCGCGACCCCGAAGGGAATAAGCGGTAGAAAATGGATGGATGTAAGAAACATTATCATCGCTATTATTATTAATAATAATATTACATACTGACAAGTCGTAGAAAATGGATGGATGGATGGAATGTTATTTATTATCAATTTAGTTAGAATGTATTTATTTTAGCACTGCGTAATTGTTTTCAATCAGTTTTTATGAGTCCCTTCTTTTTCACTATCTTTGATTAGTAATTATGTATTTTTGTAATCAGCTGGACCTTAGCCTTGGTAATAATCTTTGAGGTTAACACGCGGCCTCATATCATTTGACAAGGTGTATTCTGTTCAACTGTAAGTAAGATAGATATAATTATTGAATAAGATTAAAATCAAGATAAAGATTACTTATTCAGGGCTCCCCCTGTAGTGGAAAAGTTAGGCCCTGGGGTCAAAAAGGTTAAGAACCCCTGATGTACATAATAAGCTGTACTTTACACTATGACGTAAAGCAGGGGTCACCAACCTTTTTGAAACCAAGAGCTACTTCTTGGGTACTGATTAATGCGAAGGGCTACCAGTTTGATACACACTTAAATAAATTGCCAGAAATAGCCAATTTGCTCAATTTACCTTTAACTCTATGTTATTATTAATAATTAATGATATTTACACTTAATTGAACGGTTTAAAAGAGGAGAAAACACACAAAAAATTACAATTAAATTTTTAAACATAGTTTATCTTCAATTTCGACTCTTTAAAATTCAAAATTCAACCGAAAAAAAGAAAAGAAAAACTAGCTAATTCGAATCTTTTTGAAAAAAATTTAAAAAATGAATTTATGGAACATCATTAGTAATTTTTCCTGATTAAGATTAATTTTAGAATTTTGATGACATGTTTTGAATAGGTTAAAATCCAATCTACACTTTGTCAGAATATATAACAAATTGGACCAAGCTATATTTCTAACAAAGATCATTTCTTCTAGATTTTCCAGAACAAAATTTTTAAAAGAAATTCAAAAGACTTTGAAATAAGATTCAAATTTGATTCTACAGATTTTCTAGAATAATTTTTTTGAATTTTAATCATAATAAGTTTGAAAAAATATTTCACAAATATTCTTCGTCGAAAAAACAGAAGCTAAAATGAAGAATTAAATTAAAATGTATTTATTATTCTTTTCAATAAAAAATAAAAAAATTTACTTGAACATTGATTTAAATTGTCAGGAAAGAAGAGGAAGGAATTTAAGGGTAAAAAGGTATATGTGTTTAAAAATCCTAAAATCATTTTTAAGGTTGTATTTTTTCTCTAAAATTGTCTTTCTAAAAGTTATAAGAAGCAAAGTAAAAAAAATAATGAATTTATTTTAACAAGTGAAGACCACGTCTTTAAAATATTTTCTTGGATTTTCAAATTCTATTTGAGTTTTGTCTCTCTTAGAATTAAAAATGTCGGGCAAAGCGAGACCAGCTTGCTAGTAAATAAATACAATTTAAAAAATAGAGGTAGCTCACTGGTAAGTGCTGCTATTTGAGCTATTTTTAGAACAGGCCAGCGGGCTACTCATCTGGTTCTTATGGGCTACCTGGTGCCCACGGGCACCACGTTGGTGACGCCTGACGTAAAGGGAAACTTGCAAATTTACACCTGTTTTAAACTTGCAAATTTACACCTGTTTTAAAAAGCTAGTGTCAAACCAAATTAAGTCGATGAATTGTTTTTTTTAGCACCTGTAAAAAGGTTTAGGGTGGTTTGGAGTGGGGGCCTTTTTCAGGAGTCTAATGAAAATAATGTATAATTGATATCAAAGATCAAAACGGAGCCACAAAAAAAAAAGATTTAGGGTCCCACAAAGCCTAGGGCCCAGGGCACTTCATGGAATGAACTCTAAGTGTAAAATCCCCACAGGGAAACACCGAATGGACAGTGGATAAAAAGAAAAAAAAAAGAAAAAAGCTTAGCTGCACAACCAACTGTTCTTCTAACAGCCTCTTAACAGGTGTAGGCTCCATAACCATGTAATCCTATCAAGTTACCCACTCAAAAAAAAAAAAAGGAAAGAAATACAGCAAACTCCTGCTCCTTTCGCTCTCTGCTCTTCCTCCATCTTCGCCTTGGCAGAGACAAAAATGAGCAGCTGGCCTTCAGATGTACCGCGCACCGAGCGGAGGAATCGCTGCTGACCTCAATGTCACCGTGAAGCACGAGCAGGGGGGGGGGGGGGCGGGGGGGGACCTGAAGTGGAGGGCGAGTGTTTAGACCTTCCTGTTTGCAGTCAATTACGGATGAGGACGGGGCTACTGGCTCCGCAACTCAGTAGAACAAACATTTTCTCACTTCCAGCGCACAGGGGAGGGAAAAAAAAAGCTCCCGTGTTAAAACAAGTTCATTAGAAACAAAGCCGAATACTTTAAAAAAAAATCACGATTATGAATAAAATGACTAAAAATAAGGCTTGCCCAGATAAGAGGAGGTCAGGTGATGAAAGTCCCATCCTGCGCATCAAAGTTGCACATTCCTCGACAGCTAGCGTACGCGCGCTGGCCGCCCCGGTTTGCACCTTAAAGACCCCACTGCCACGTTTAAAAGGATTAGTCACCACATTTTGTGCCGGCTTAATCTCTCTTTCAGCCGCCCCTAATAAGTGCGCCTCGATAAGCGGAGCATGCAAATTCATTCACGGCCGGTGGAGACCGCGCTTTCAGGCAAACACGGCAAAGTCTTCCACTCCGCTAATTACCTCTTCATTTTCCCTTTTGCCCTCTTATACAGCATATCAATGACTGGAGATTGTTCCTCTTTCTTTGCCTCCGATGAAATATGAATTTTGCATGTAAGATTAGCGGATAGACACGAGTTACCGGAAGCTTTTTCTTTTTTTTTTCTTAAAAGTATGAAAATAATATTCCCTCTTTTTTTTTTTTTTTTTACAAAATGCTTATCTATGAAGACCCTTTTTCCAATTCATCAAAATGTAGTCATTTTAAAGGCGTTATATTAAAACCAGTGCAGTAAAATAATACGTTTTTAAAAATCAGATTAATCACATGCTTGAAATGTGATTAATCCTGATTAATCACAGGTTATTACTTGGTTGCAAAAAAAAAAAAAAAAAAAAAATGCTATTTAATTTTTAGAAAGTCATACAGGAACATTTTTAACATTTTATTTGAATGCATGTAATTTTTGTTTTGCAGTCCAGTTAGGAAAATAAGATGAAAGATTAGGGGATGGATGTTTGTTACCAGATGCTTTTTTAAGAGTATAAAAACATTTTTTTTTTTTTTACTAAATAATGCATGAGGACATTTTCTGAAATGTATTTGTTTAACCCACTGTAATAAAAAATAGTGCTGTCAATTAATATTTTTTTATTAATCCAATTAGTCACACTGTTGAAATTGGATTAATCTTGATTAATCACACGTTATTACTTGCTTGCGTAATGTAAATTAAACTGGGGGGAAAAAAATACCTCCAAATTAGGACACAAATGCAATTTCATAATCAGAATGTCATACAGGAAACATTTTTAAACATTTTACAGGAACGCACACATTTTTTTTCCAAATAAAGTCAAAGTCGGAGTCTCTTCATTCATCTTTGCATTGACCTGATCACTGACCGTATAACAACACACACCTTTCAGGTAACCATCAGAAAAATAAACAGTGTAATTAACATATACATAAATAATGCGATAATTTTTTTGTGATTAATCACATGAGTTAACTTGTTAATTTTGACAGCCCTAATCAAAACACATGATTTGTGCTAAAGAGGCATACAATAAAAACATTTAAAAAATAGATACCAATGTGCAACCTGTTTATCATTCTGGAATATTTCTTCCAGGAGTATTAATTAGACCATTACTCCAGATTGGTGACAAGGAGCTTTGAGGTTTTAATTAGGTGCCGGCCTTTGCATGAGTGCACAGCCATGAAGAAAGGGGGGTGTTGATGCTACTTGCCTTACTCGTGGCCCATATCAAGTAGCCGCCAACACTTGGACTACCCTTGCAAGACTACAGGACAGCCCACGTGCATCTGGACTTTATTCCAACGTTTGATCTCACGTGTTTCCTCTGTCTTTCTCGTTTAAAAAAAAAAAAAAAAAGGCCAGTTGGTGTGATTTGGGTATTAAAAGATGGGGGGGGGGGGGGGGGGGGGTAAGGTAATTATGGTGCGGGGTGTCTGATGACTAGGCACATGTTCCATCAGGACTCAGCTGTCCCTCTCTTTCTGCCCGCTCTAACACACACACACACACACACACACACACACACACACACACACACACACACACACACACACACACACTGCTACTCCCTCCCCTTGTCTCCCGTGTTCCCCCTCTCTTCTTCCATTGCTGCCCTGCTGAAACCAGGCAACACACACACACACACACACACACACACACACACACACACACACACACACACACACACACGCACACAGCTGCGCGTTACATCAATCAAACACAGCGAGCGGACTATAAAACTTATAAAACATACAACTTCTGTATTTTACAATTAATTCCTAATGCAGTCCCTCTCTTTGAGCCCATAAATATATATTCTAATAATTACTTCAAATGCATCTAGAAAGATGAAATATATAAAACTTTTTGAAATGCAAGGACAATACAGGAATATTTGATCTCATTTAATGTAATGCAAATAAATAATACACTTTTTTTTTGTTTTGTTTCCATCTTCCATCACATAATCACGCCCTAATTTAAGAATGCATTTAGCAGTGATTTGAAGAATAATACAAGGCGTTTGTTGAAGGCTAAATGTTTTTAGCGGTTGACAGGGGCAATGCTAATCACCTCGTTGCCGAGGAGCACTGTGCACTGACAAGGCTCCTCACAGAATACGAGGAACCCCCAGGAGAAATCGGCTTGAAAGAGGTTAAAGACAATGACTCACTTTTTTTTTTTCTTTCCTCCCTTCCAAATGTCTGCCTGTTAAATTTATTTCAAAACTCTGTTAATCTGCTGTACACAACATTCCCATTAGCATAGCCCAGCCCCCAATAATAAAAAAAAAATCTGGCTAGTTTAATTAAAAAATGTAAATTTACTGTCATCGGAGGAGCAGGAGAAATAGGAGCACAACAGCATATTTTATTGCTTAAGACATCAAAATGATTCAGGTTATGGCTAAATTGTGATATAAGGTTATTGAGGCCCGTCAGACCTCGACTTGTTTTCCTCCCTCGTTTCATCCCCGTTTTGTGGAAGGCTATAAAAGATGGAGAGGGCCACAAAGGGTTAATGAGACAACTCCACGAGGGTGAAGGCAATCAAAATTATGACTCATAAGGGGGACGAGGGGGGGGATCGGGGAGGGGACACATCTTCCATGCAGGCAAAAAGTTTAAAATTAGGGTGTGTCGCGATAAGAGCGATATGTTGGGACCTAAAAGTGACCACGCATGACGGACGTGTCCACAAGTCTGAGTCTCGCACGAGTTTGTGGTCACGTTGCCCTGCGCCGCCACACGTCCTGAAATGCAACATCAACACTGCTCTTTAGAATCTCTTTAATTTCTTCTTCCTGACAAGCGGAAGTGTATTTGTGATGAGCTCTGAACAACTACAGGGGGAGGGGGGGGGAACTAACAGAGAGAGTTCATGATTGTCGTATAAACATTTTAAAGATAGCTTGGGTAAAATGTTCACTGGCTTAGAAAAATTGTATGATAATAATTCGACATCTGAACTGTTTTTTTCCCTGTAGTCTATAACATGTATTATTCAGTCTATAAACAGTATACACTTTACACGGGGGTGTTTACATATAGTTAGAATGAAAAATTTACTTTTTTAAACAGCAAATATAAAACCGAAAGTTATGTAAAAACTTATAAATGGGGTATGGTCTGAAATAAGGAAATATATACAGTAGACTACTCCACACACACACACACACACACACACACACACACGCACACACACACACACACACACCCACATACACTAGTCAGTGAACGCCAACAGAAAACACACCCGTATAAACATAACACTCACAGACAAAACAGAGAGAAGTAAATGTTACTGTGGTATATAAGTTATGAGCATGAACCTGAGTCCTTCTCTAAAGTAGAAAGTCCAGTCCCACCCAGTAGCTTTAATTCACACAAAATAGGGCAACAAGTTCATCCCCTAAACTACTTAACCAAAAGGCTGTCTATAAATGACACTTTTATTAACATGAACAGCATTTGTGCCACAGTGCCATTCGCACACACACACACACACACACACACACACAAAAAAACCCCACTCCATATTTTAAAATAAAAGTCTGTTTTCTAGTTTGAGCTGCCCTCTGGAGCGTCGATGCATGGAACACACGCCACTCCGAATTATACCTGGAAAGGTGGTCGTGTTTCTGCCCTTCACCATTTACATGTGTGGCAACAAAACAGTTTGTTTGCTTTGTCCCCTTGGCAACAAATCCTCAGGCCATTCATTGTATCCTAATGGCATTGTCAGTGGGGAAAACCAACACCTGTATTTGTACAGTAAAATATGCTGGCCTGCACACGAAAAAAAACCTGACATTTTATGAAGGGAGGAGTTGGAATTATGCAAAAAAATTTTTAAAAAAAGTTATAAGAGTTGTGTTTGTTTTGAGCGACAGAAAATGAAAGTAGTCTTGTGAACTTTCCGCACATGTGTGCTGCATGAGTGAAAAGAGGCGATCATATTTGATATTGCAGTCACCTTTGGGCAGCTGTAAATACGGGTGGTCATATACATATATATATACATATAGCTCTATCTATATGGGTGCATTTGCTGGCACATACTATCGTTTAATAATGAACAACTAGATAAGGGCACACCTTTAACTGTCTTTAAATGTGACAACAACAACAAAAAAAAAAAACATACCTGACAAAGTGAGGGGAAAAATAAGTACTCACCATATTCAGGGAAGTCGAAGTTAAATCCTCTCAGACATGTAACTTTCATAATACTGCTCAACTCTGTTGGAAAGTCATTCAAATGTTGCTCAGTGGAGGGGCAGATAACGCGGAAAAGTGAGTATAACAAAAAAAACAAAAAAAAGGGCTTCCTTCAATCATGCACTAAACTCCTTGACATGTAATCTGTCAATAGTTTGTTGCTGAGATAATGCCGGCTGCCACGAGCAGATTTGATTGGCAGCTTCGGGTCTGGCCCCTCCTTCCCGTGGCTTGACAGTAGGGGGGAGGTAGGTGAGAGAATATGGAGCCTCCCCCTTCCCTCCTCTCTCTCTCTCTCTCTCTGGTGTGTCTGCCTCTCTCTCGCCCTCTGCTTTGCTTCCATGCACACACCACAGACCAAGCTGCTGGTGATGTTGTCTCAATAGGCTGATAGGAAATTATGGCAGAGGAGCCCCCTGCACTCCTTTTTTTTTTTTCTTTCTTTTTACTCCCTCCCTCAGTGGGCTGGCCTTTTCCATCCCTGTAGTCTTCTAGCCTTTCAACTCTCTCGGGGAGGAGCCTGTGCTGCCTCCATTCAAATGAGGGGAGCGCCTTTATTTCTTTTTAGCGAGACACACCTATTAATGTATCGGCAACACTGCACTAAAGTGTGTGGAATCACATCAAACTTCACTTCCAGTACGTAAAAGAGAGTTTTGACTATATAAAATGTCACCTTAAATCATACTTGAAACCTTGAAACCTCCGAATTCGGGAGATTGGGGGGGTGGACGGGGGAGCAGTGCCGGGGGGCGGGGTTAAGGGGGAGGAGTATATTTAGGGACCGAATGTCCCTTTGGGACAGAGGACCCTATTGTATTTTTAAGGTTTTATTATTAGGGACCGAATGTCCCTTTGGGACAGAGGACCCTATTGTATTTCTAAGGTTTTATTATTAGGGACCAAATGTCCCTTTGGGACAGAGGAGCCTATTGTATATTTAAGGTTTTATTATTAGGGACCGAATGTCCCTTTGGGACAGAGGACCCTATTGTATTTTTAAGGTTTTATTATTAGGGACCGAATGTCCCTTTGGGACAGAGGACCCTATTGTATTTCTAAGGTTTTATTATTAGGGACCGAATGTCTCTTTGGGACAGAGGACCCTATTGTATTTCTAAGGTTTTATTATTAGGGACCGAATGTCCCTTTGGGACAGAGGACCCTATTGTATTTTTAGGGACCGAATGTCCCTTTGGGACAGAGGACCCTATTGTATTTCTAAGGTTTTATTATTAGGGACCGAATGTCCCTTTGGGACAGAGGACCCTATTGTATTTCTAAGGTTTTATTATTAGGGACCGAATGTCCCTTTGGGACAGAGGACCCTATTGTATTTTTAGGGACCGAATGTCCCTTTGGGACAGAGGACCCTATTGTATTTCTAAGGTTTTATTATTAGGGACCGAATGTCCCTTTGGGACAGAGGACCCTATTGTATTTCTAAGGTTTTATTATTAGGGACCGAATGTCCCTTTGGGACAGAGGACCCTATTGTATTTTTAGGGACCGAATGTCCCTTTGGGACAGAGGACCCTATTGTATTTCTAAGGTTTTATTATTAGGGACCGAATGTCCCTTTGGGACAGAGGACCCTATTGTATTTCTAAGGTTTTATTATTAGGGACCGAATGTCCCTTTGGGACAGAGGACCCTATTGTATTTTTAGGGACCGAATTTCCCTTTGGGACAGAGGACCCTATTGTATTTCTAAGGTTTTATTATTAGGGACCGAATGTCCCTTTGGGACAGAGGACCCTATTGTATTTCTAAGGTTTTATTATTAGGGACCGAATGTCCCTTTGGGACAGAGGACCCTATTGTATTTTTAGGGACCGCAATGTCCCTTTGGGACAGAGGACCCTATTGTAATTGTAACGTTTTATTATTATTATACCGGCCGCCTCTTTGAGCTGTAATTTGAACCCCTTAACATGCTTCAAAACTCACCGTATTTGAAACACACATCAGGACTGGCGAAAATTGCGATCTAATCAAAAAACCAAACCTTAAAACTCAAAATTGTGCTCTAGCGCCCCCTAGGAAGAAAACACAGACAAAACTGCATGTAACTTCCAGTAGGAATGTCGTAGAGACATGAAACAAAAACCTCTATGTAGGTTTCTCTTAGACCTAGATTTCATACACTGACATCTTTCAGCAAAAATCAACAGGAAGTTGGAAATTCCCCCTTCAAAACAAAAGTTTAGTAAAAAACAGTCACCTTTGCCTCTTTGAGCTGTAATTTGACCCCCTTAACATGCTTCAAAACTCACCATATTTGAAACACACATCAGGACTGGCAAACATTGCGATCTAATCAAACAACCAAAACTTAAAACTCAAAATTGCACTCTAGCGCCCCCAAGGAAGAAAACACAGACAAAACTGCCTGTAACTTCCAGTAGGAATGTCGTAGACACATGAAACAAAAAACTCTATGTAGGCCTCTCTTAGACCTAGATTTCATACACTGACATCTTTCAGCGAAAATCAACAGGAAGTTGGAAATTCCCCCTTCAAAACAAAAGTTTAGTAAAAAACAGTCACCTTTGCCTCTTTGAGCTGTAATTTGACCCCCTTAACATGCTTCAAAACTCACCATATTTGAAACACACATCAGGACTGGCGAACATTGCGATCTAATCAAACAACCAAACCTTAAAACTCAAAATTGCACTCTAGCGCCCCAAAGGAAGAAAACACAGACAAAACTGCCTGTAACTTCCAGTAGGAATGTCGTTGAGACATGAAACAAAAACCTCTATGTAGGTCTCACTTAGACCTAGATTTCAAACACTGACATCCTTCAGCAAAAATCAACAGGAAGTTGGCAATTCCCCCTTCAAAACAAAAGTTTAGTAAAAACAGTCACCTTTGCCTCTTTGAGCTGTAATTTGACCCCCTTAAAATACTTCAAAACTCCCCATCAGGACTGGCGGAAATTGCGATCTAATAAAAAAACCAAACCCCAAAACTCAAAATTGCGCTCCAGCGCCCCCTAGGAAGAAAACACAGACAAAACTGCTCCTAGGAAGAAAACACCGTCAAAAATGCCTGTAACTCCCAGTAGGAATGTCGTAGAGACATGAAACAAAAACCTCTATGTAGGTCTCACTTAGACCTACAATTCATATACTGACAACCCCCAGCAAAAATCAACAGGAAGTTTGCAATTCCCCCTTCAAAACAAAAGTTTAGTAAAAACAGTCACCTTTTTTCAAACATTGTCTCCTCGGAGCGCGTTTGTCGTGTCGGCTTCAAACTAGCACAGGAGAGAGATTGAACCCTTCTGATTAAAAGTTGATGAAAAAGTTTTAATTACTGCTCCGGTTTGGATTTTATGTGCTGTCAAAGTCGGTCCCGTCCATCGCTGCTTGCAGCTTTAATTATAGCTAGAATTCACTGAAATTAAAGTATTTCTTATATATATATTTATATATAGTACAGTAAACAGTAATGAAAACACAGTTGTTCTACTAACTGTACTGTACTTGCTGTTTACTTTTTAAAAAAAATAACACTTACCTTTCACTATTTGAGTAGCTTTTGTTGAGTACTAGCGAGCGATTTCTGAATCCGGGAACATATCCTTCACGGATTTGTTGAAAACATCCGCAAATGAGAACGGAATGATGGGAATGTATTGTAATAATCCCAGGAATGTAGGCTCATACGACTTAATTGTTTGTCTTGTCTTTATTGCACAAGATGTAATTCAACCACACAACAGCTCCAATGTGTGTCTATCCCTTTTCCCGGCAAAACTCGAACACCCACTTCCTATTAACAACGTCACTTCCCTATCTCTCCCGGAAGTCCCGCCCCCCAGCCACAGTCATTGGCTAACACCCAGTAGCCAGCCGCTACAGTATTAACGTGCCGGCTGGAATAAACACACGCTGAGAAATAGCTCCGTGCCTGCCTACTTTATGGGTTATAGATAAACCTATGGATAACGGAGACATATATAATAGTAAGGCTGAAACGACGCGTCGACGTAGTCGACGTCATCGGTTACGTAAATACGTCGACGCCGTTTTTGTGCGTCGACGCGTCGCATATTTACGTCACACTACCGTCATGGCGAAGCGCAAAGCAGACGATCAAAGCAGACGATGCGAACGGTGCGAGCGAGGGGGGAAAAGCATGCCAAAAGTGGTCAAAAGTATGGGAGTATTTCAATAAACGGGCTAATAATGTTGTTGTATGCACACTGTGTCGAGCGGAAATGGCCTATCATAGCAGCACAACGGCTATGAACGAACATTTGAAAAGAAAACCATCAACTAGTCAATCGTCCGCGCGAGCTTACGTTGTCATCATTACACAAAAACATGAATGTGTCATTTGTATCTGCTAGGGGTGTAACGGTACGTGTTTTGTATTGAACCGTTTCGGTACGGGGCTTTCGGTTCGGTACGGGGGTGTACCGAACGAGTTTCTAAGCTAAAGCTAACTTTAGCTGCTAAAGTCTTAACAAGCTGCTTCGCTCCTCTGCCTCTGTCTCAGCACGCAGCATTGTCCCACCCACACAACCATCTGATTGGTACACACGCAGCATTGTCCCACCCACACAACCATCTGATTGGTACACACGAAGCATTATCAGCCAATCAGCAGTGCGTATTCAGAGCGCATGTAGTCAGCGCTTCAGCGTGGAGCAGATAGGTGTTTAGCAGGTGAGCATCAGGCAGCGGACTCTCCCCAAATGATAATAAACACCTCCCAGTCAACTACTAGTAACATCACTATGAGCCCGTTGACCTTCTAGAAATATAAACTGCAGCTCAGCTCGCTCGCAGTCCTGGCTTGAGGTGAAGGCTAATTAGCTCTCAGTTCCAGCCACATCGACCCCTTCTGAGCGCCTATTTTCAGCTGCTGGGAATATTGTAAACAAGAAAAGAACCAGAGCATGTAGACATGCTAACCTTTCTTCATTACAACTGTTATTCACTCACTGGAATGAGTAGAATTGGTTATTGTGTACTGTGTTGGACTGGATGTTTATTTTGCACATTTTAAAAGCAATACTTAATGTTTACAGTGCTCCAGAATATTTAGATTGGCACTTTTTTGTATTGGATGTTTATCTTTATTTTTGCACATTTTAGCAAATAAGCAATACTTTCACTTTTGTTGAAATGTTTACACCGTTGTTACAGAATATTTCGTTTTGCACTTTTTTGTATTGGATGTTTATCTTTATTTTTGCACATTTTAAAGCAAAATAAGCAATACTTTTACTTTTGAAATGCTTATACTATTGCAGAATATTAAGATTTGCACTGGATGTTGACTTTTATATTTGCACATTAAAAAGCAAATAAGCTACTTTTAATTTTGTTAAATGTTAAAAGTTTTAAATGTTTACATTGTTACAGAATATTTAGTCATGTTGTTGTCAATGTTGACTGAGTGGCCATACTTCTTTTTTTTTGTAAATAAAAGCCATGCCTTTTGAAAAAACGGGCCTACATTTATTTTTTCCTCTTCATTTTGAATAAAAAAATAATCGGTAAAAGGAAAAATAATCTATAGATTAATTGAAAAAAAAATAAAAAAATCTATAGATTAACCGATTAATCGAAAAAATAATCTATAGATTACTCGATAGAAAAATAATCGTTAGCTGCAGCCTTATATAATAGTCTCATTTTCAGGTGAGAGACGACGCTAAAGGCAGTGCCTTTAAGACACGCCACCAATATAGTTGTCCGGCTGGAAATCGGGAGATTTTCGGGAGAATGGTTGTCCCGGGAGATTTTCGGGAGAGGCACTGAAATTCGGGAGTCTCCCGGAAAATTCGGGAGGGTTGGCAAGTATGCCTTAAATAATAAAAGCATGTAGTGATCAATTTCATTTTTAGCTTAAATTTGTATTTTGATGAAACTCTGCCTTGTAATAAGGAGGAATTAATGTCATCACTTTAATAGTGTATGATATTGTTGGACCAGGCAGGACACTTGTCATGCTGGCACGATGCTTGTGCTTGGCAGGTTTGCATGTTTGATCATTTCAATACCCACACTCTTTTAGCACAAACACTTGGCTTTTTGGATGCTAAAAACTAATTCAACACTTACACCGACTATTTAGCAAGATGATTACACTTGGCAACTGTAGGGGGAGTCGTTGGGTGAACAAAACAATTGTTATTTACCTCTACCTTAAGAGGCACGGTACATTTGAAAGAAAAGACTCTTGATATTTTTTTTTCTATTACTGGGTGTGTGCTGTCCCTAAATCACCACATGTTGACAGAAAAGATCACATTTGTGCACTTTTAGCTTAAAGCAATTAAATTCCAACTGTCCCACAAAAAGAGTTCCCATGTCATACAAAACCTTCCCTTAGAACTTTTTTTTTTTGTTATCTCAGCGCCTCCCTCTGATAAGCTATCAGTTTTCGTTGTAATTTCAGGTGAAATGATAAACGCCGGCCGTTACCAGGTGACAATGAATACTTTATAAGTCAAACCCCTTATTTGCCTGGCAGTTTCTTCCGCACTGGCATGCAAAGAGCCTCTGGACCAGTTGTACATAATACCCATACACTGTAAACACGGCTTGGTATAAAGAATGCAGAGTTTAAAAAAAGGACATAAGATAATACTAAAGTCTAAAATCTGACATGTGGCTGGATACTCCAGTATTTTATAAAGGTAGTGTCTAACCAACATTTACTGGAGGCAGAAAAGAGGAAATGAACAAGTTTATGACTGTGAACCTGCATGCAATGAAACACCGTGCTGGCTTCAGTTCCTGAGTGCTGTCAGCAAAAAACCCAAGTATGTACATAAAACAGGTTTTGGTTGAATTCTAAAAAATTATGACTAATCTAGGTTCATTAAAGACAAAACGGTTGACAAAAAATATATAATGCTTACTTACTTAACTACTATCATTAAATATAGTACAGCGGTACTTCATCTTTCAAGTGTACCAACGTATCAATTTTTTGAGACACAAGCAGTCTCTAGGGCAATTTTTTTGCCCTAAATTGCAAGCAACAATTTGAGTAACAATCTAGCTTGAGATACCCCCCACCGACTTAATGGCTGTTAAGGCTATAGCACTTTATTGGATCAGGCTTGCTCTTGTTTTTATGCATATTTGAAATAAAAATATATCAATCAATTGTTGGTGTACCATTGCAACAATACATTTCGTAACATCTGCCCGTCATGTGGTATCTCACTCAATATAATTAGCTAATAGCTGGACAGACAACACTTTTTTTTTTCCCACCATGGGTCTGAAGAAAGTGAGAGAGAAGGACAGTGCTGCAAAAAAGCAAATATTATTCAATGAATTAAATAAATAGTAGGACAACATAACGAGTATCAGTACGAGCACAACAATGCACCATACTGACAAAAGATGAGTCGATGAAGGGTTAAACGCCAGCCAAGACAAAAATCAGCTCAATTTGAATGCCCCTCCTCCACCCTTGTTTTTGCCCTCCATCCTTGGTTTTGCGTGGTCACGTTAATCAAGAGGCATTCGAATTATCCGCCAAGTAGGGGGAAGGGCGACGTACCTTTCTACACTATGGAGTGCGAGGAGAACGATGGCAGATCAGGAAACCAGAGAAGCGTAGAAATGTAAGTAATAAGCGCGATTAAGGTTTTTCATAATAATGACTCTAGTGGTTTTAGTCAGACTTCAAACCTTAGCCACTGCACGTAAATATTGGCTTCAAACACAAATACAAAATGAAATACATGCTGCATGCTGATGCGCCAGCACTTGCATACTTCGCCAAAAACGTTGTCTTCTAAACGATCTTCTTCTTGGTAAAGACAGGCGAAAGAAAATAAGAAGATGACAAGCAAAGCTGAACATCGCGTGTGACGCAATCCTGAAATTTAAAAAAATGTTCGCATCCGCCTTACGTCACTGCTGGCAAACAGCGAGGGTTGACGATGTAGAGAGACTCGAGTAACGTCCGTATGCATAGGGCGTATTTGCAATTATTCGCCATCGCACTAGATGCTACAGCCAAGGGGGACGGTCAAGTGTTGGGGGGATCATTCTAATTCAGCCTAAGTCTACTCTTCAAGGAAAATGCTGTACATTACCTAAATTAGGCATGATTGGGATGAACGCCTGGTCAGAGACCAAGCACTGCTTTGTTATTTGACTTTTGTGCTTGTCACAGATTGTCCATAACGAACACTATGTTCAAGCATAAGAGTGTTCATGCAGGCACCTGGAACCAGGAGACCCTGGGCCGCAGTCTGATAAAACACATGGAGGTTGTGTTTTCAAACTTTCGGCCCCAAGTCTCAGACACTCCGATTAAAATAAGATTGGAGCTGTCAACGGATCACCCCCTGGTGGTGAGTTAGCCGAGATGCTTGTCAGACCGAGCAGGCCCAAACACATTTTAAAGGGTCTGCTCGGAACGTCTGGCAGAGTCTCATGTCAGAATGATTATCACTTTCGGAAGAAATGTTCTGAGGGAAGCAGCGGACATTGAGTCAGAGTGGAGGGTTAAGTGTCTATTATCGAGGTGGCCGCAAGGTGGTTGGCTCCTGTAGATGCGGAAAGCCTGGACTCGATGGTGGATACCAGCGGTGAGGAATTCCGTTAAGCCGAAGGAGTCCTAATTGAAATTTTTGGTCCATGGAACAGGCAAAGTGGTGGGCGGCTTTTGCTGTTGCCGAAGTGAAAAGTTGGACAGGAATTTGGGCAAGCCATAAAAAAAATGACTTCCAGACGCTTCGAAGAGATTCTGGACCACCATCAGCTGTCTCAGGAAGGGGAAACTGTGCACTGTGAACATAGCATATAGTGGGAATGGTGTGCTGCTGACTTCGACTTGGAATCTGTGGACCAGTGGAAGGAATACTGCGAAAATCCCCGAAATCAAACGGACATGTCTTCCTATGAGGAAGCCGTGGCTGGATACTTTACGGTGGGCTCTAGTCAAAAAGCTCCTTGATGGCAGGGCACTTGGGATGGATGAAATCTGTCTAGAGTTCCTTAAGGCCTTGGATGCTGTGGAGCTGTCTTTGTTGACAAGACTCTGGAGCATTGCGTGGACATTTGGGGCGGCACCTCTAAATTGGCAAACGGGGCTGGTGGTTCCCCTTTTTAAGAAGGGTGTGTGTTCCAACTATCGTGTGATCACATGAATCAGACTTCCTGATAAGGTCTATTTAGGGATACTGGAGAAGAGGGTTCACCAGATAGTTGAAAACCTCAGATTCAGAAGGAGCACAGTAGGTTTGTCCTGTTAGTGTAACAGTGTACCAGCTCTATACTCTCGGCAGAGTCTTTGAAAGAACATGGGAGTTTGCCAACCAGTCTACATTCATTTTGTGGACTCGGGGAAGATATTTGACCATGTCCCTCTGGAAATTTGGGAAGAGTGGTACAGGAGTATGTGGTATCGGACTGCTTAATCTTGGTCTTTTGCTCCTTGAACAACTATAGTCAGAGCTTGAGCCACATTGCCAGCAGTAAGTCGGATCTGTTTTCAGTGAGGGTTAGACTTATATAGTGCTGAACTTTGTCACCGATTCTGTTCATAACTTTTATGGACAGAATTTCTAGGGGCAGTCAAGAGAACCCGGCTTGGTGGCTGAAGGATTAAGTCGCTGTTTTTGGCAGATCATGTGGTCTGTCTGGCTTCATCTGGCCATGATCTTCAAATTATATTGGATTGGTCTGCAGCTGAGTGTGGAACGACGAGAATGATAATCAACACCTCCAAGTCCATGATTTTCACTTGGAATGGGTGGTGAGTCATCCCTGCGTCAGAGAAAAGATCCTGCCCTATGTGGATGAGTTTAAGTGATGCGAACACTGTATTGGTCCGTAATGGTGAAGAGGGAGATGAGCTGGAAGGCAAAGCTCTCAATTTACCAGTCTATCTGTGTTCCTACTCCCACCTATGGTCATGAGCTTTGGGTATTGACCGAAAAGATCACAGGTACAAACGGGCAAAATAGTTGGATGGCAGGGCTCTCCTTCAGAGATAGGGTGACAAGCTCTGTCATTTGGGAGGAACTCAGAGTAAAGCTACTTCTTCTCCACATCAAGAGGATCAGATGAAGTGGGTTGGGCATCTAGTCAGGATGCCGCCACACGCCTCCCTGGGGAGGAGTTCAGGGCACTTTCGACCAGGGTTTTGGGAGGACCTAGGACAAATTGGAGAGACTGTCTCCTAGCTGGCCTAATAACGAAACAACCTAACAACATGAAGTGTGTCGATAGAAGCAACATTTTTATCAGAACTAGACATTTCTTAAAAATACTGAAATCTATTTTTTTTGTTCACAGAAGGGACATCTCCACTTCTGGCTACTTGTCAAGCTTGCAATATTTAGTTTACTCTCAATGTTTGATATGATTGACTAATTATGTCCAACATGTCAGTACAATCATTCTCCAAAGTCTTTTTCAGATGGATTTGTGGACTAAACCAGCTGGTGAATCTGGTTATTCTACCACACGATTGCCAAGTATTAGTAGTCATCCGGATGTGATTAACTGAAATGAAGACGGATGATGAAATAACTTTGTGTTGATATTTTTGAAAAAGAGCTGGTGATTAATTTTAAACAGCAAAAACAATGTTGTCCATTTGCCTTTCAAAAGTAAGAATTTTGTGAAAAACAACACAAAACACTGATTTGAGTATACAGCAGGATCCCACACACTAATTACTGTATGAAGAAGTCACTATGACTGGGAAATGAGCTCCCAATGTAATGTCATTTGGGATTCTGAAGAAGTCCTCAAGGATATGTTTCCATAGTGAGACATACATTCTGCAGAATATATATCCAGGTCATATTCATAACCATACATTTTTATGTAAAAAGGTTTGCCCTTATGTTGTTTGATAACTAATATAAAGGTAGACACAAATCTGAGACTGCATCAACATTATATAGGATAATCATTAGATGGGTTTTTAACATGTAAAGCGACTTTGGGTACTTAGAAAAGCGCTATATAAATCCCAGGTATTATTATTATTATTATTATTATTATTAGTGTGATTTCAATGGCCTAATTTAAAACAGCATGAGGCATTTTTTTGCAAAGTGGTATTACCTAAGAAATGTGCTTTAATGTAATGTTTACAATAAAAAAAATTATTTAGATCCCCAAAAATCAAAAACAAGATCAGACATATAAATAACATAAGGACATTTTTTGGCTTGACGATTCAATATGTGATGCACAATTTTGAAAAACGATTAACTTTTGTTGTCACTGGTTGTTTGGCTTGTCTTTTGGTCTTGCAAACATGTAGGTTATTTTACACGTTTACTTCATGTAAACACAGTATTAGATATGGGTTAGTCGTAAGTAGATTCAAAATTACTATAGATTATTTGAATTTAGTCATTAATGGCCACAGTGTACTTTCAATCTATGCAAATATCCAATGTTTTGGCAAACCTTTGAAATATAATTAGCAATATCCCAGACCTTCTGTGGTTAAAACTTGGCTTTGAATTTAAAACTGAAAGTATTTGTATTGCATGGTGTTTTAGGCTGGATTTACACTACATGGTTCAAGTGACAATTCCTTTTTAAATTAATTTTTTCAATAAATATATGGCTCAGGAATCGGTTAATTAAAATTGTTCAAAGACCATTAAATAAGGAAAACCACTGTGGACTGTATCCATGGGGAAAAAGCTTTGGTTTACATATGATTCAATTTCCGTCTGACGTTTCAGAACAGATTCGCTGTAGTCGAAGTTTGATACATACACATAGAAATTGGGTACCAGCAATGAAATTATGATATAATTATGTGTGAATCTAAACAAAACAATCCCAACAAAATTTGAATCTAAACAAAACAATCCCAACAAAATTCCCAAAGAAAATGAAAACAACAAAAGTTGTACCTATAAGACTGGAGACAAAGATCATTTTACAAACCGTAGACCTGTTCGTTACGTTCACAATTTTCGAAAAACATTGACCAATTATCTAACAACAGATTAGACATATTCATTAAAAAAAGTGGAAAGCTTGTGGACAACCAGTGAGGATACAGCGCCAACATCTCAACATAAATTAATGAAAATTAATCAAAATAATGGAGGAAATTACCAATGCTCTTGATCGTAAACAGTGTGCAGCTGCAGTGTTTATACACTTAAAAACATTTGACCCAATTAATCATAATATCTTAATTTAAACATTTGTCTTGAGGCGACTTAACTAACAGGAAGCAATACATGAAGCTAGGCAAACACATGTCTGCAGCTCTAAATATATCTTGCAGCGTACCCCGGGGATGAATACTGGGACCAAACTTGTTCAATCTCATAATTCTCATGTTTAAGTTACAAAGGAATTAAAGTTAGTACTATTTGAATATGAAACAACCACATTTTGTTCAGAATAGAACACAAAGAAGCTGATAATAACAAAAAATAAATCAATAAATTAAAGAGATGGTTTGACAAAAACAGACTATCCTTGAATCCAAGCAACTCTAAAATATTGTTATTCGGTAAGACGAGAAGAGAAAGTCAAACACAAATACAAATAAATGGAGTAGACATTGACAGGGTAAAATAAATCACATTTCTACAATAATAATAGATGCTGAGATTAACTGGAAAGCTTGTATAAAAACATATACACAATAAACTGGCACAAAATACTTTAATAGTAAATAAAGCAAAATATGTACTGGACCAAAATTCACTTCATAGTCTTTACTGCTCGCTATTGTCACCATATCTGTGTTATTGTGTCGAAATATGGAGAAATAACGACAAAAGAACAGTACATTCACTAACCGTTTTACAAAAGAGGTCAGTTAGAATAATACATAACATTGTTTATAGAGAACATTCAAACCCTTGAATTTGTTAAATCAAAAATATTGAAATTCAATGATTTGGTGAATTTGCAAACAGCTAAAATTAGGCATTAAGCCAACTCTAACCTGCTACCCAAGAATGTACAACAATTCTACTCAACAAAAGAGGAGAAATATAACCTTAGAGGAACATCCAATTTAAACCATTTGTATGCATGTACACCACTTAAAACCTTGAGCATATCAGTAAGTGCAATTTCAATTATGGAATGGATTAAGCGAGGAAGTCAAACAATGTACTGATATGATCCTCTTTAAAAAAACCATTCAAACTCAAAGTGTTTACGAAGTACAAAAAAGAAGAATCCTGAGAAACATCTTTCACCTTATAGAAACATGAGACCATCTTATAATTATCAATATGTGAAACACAACATATAAACAACTTTAGGCCTGATCTACTAAGCTCCAAATACCACACGCTAAACAGCATGTGCAAACTATAAAATTGTGTTTAGCATTAGTGGGGGTGTTGCGTGATATCTACTGAAATTGTATTTACAATTATAAATAAGTGCAAAAGTAGTGCAAACTGCCTATTCGAATTGGGTTTTTGCATCTACTACCCGCATTACGTGCCTATGGAAACACTAATTTCCCCTCCATATTCATGTTATCATGCTCCTACCTGTGGTGTTTTGCAATTTTGAGCAAGCAGCACAAATCTATAATGTGTAACAGTTTTTCTGCAATACCAAAACGATATCTGGACAACAGAAACTATTTTTAGTATGCTGACAATGCGCTCTGCAGGGAGGAGGTGGACCATCACAGCACCGAAGCACATGCATACGTCTGGAAATGTTTTCATATAGATATACATATTATAATAACATACTTTGTAAATGAAAAAACGAATGCCATTAAACAAAGAAACACCAACATGGAACAAAACGCGTCAATTTAATTTGTTCCAATCAGACCCTTAGGTCATCCAGCAGCTATAAAAGTACACAATTATATGGCAGAAAAATGGATAGATCTAATAGTTTTAATTTTGGCAGTCCAAATATGTTGACAAGCACATGTTGGCCAAAGCTGAAGCTTAATCACCTCTTTTCTCAAACTGCCAGTTTGCATGTCCTTCCTAAATGACTAAATATAGACGCGAAACAGCGGCCACATAACAGTGTCAGGCTTGGTGAATCACACTGCGTGTGCTAAATACTTATATTTGCTTTTTCTCCTCCCAGTATTATGGCCGTTTTGATAATCAGCGTATATTCTGCATATTCATGAAGACCAAAACGCTAAATGGATTGCACTTTCTATTTTGCTCACTTAAGAGACGCAATCTTCTGCGCACAAGTTTAGTACCGAATTTTTCGGAGTATAAGTCGCACCGGAGTATAAGTCGCACCGGCCGAAAATGCATAATAAAGAAGGAAAAAAACATATATAAGTCGCACTGGAGTATGAGTCGCATTTTTTGGGGAAATTTATTTGATAAAACCCAACACCAAGAATAGACATTTGAAAGGCAATTTAAAATAAATAAAGAATAGTGAACAACAGGCTGAATAAGTGTACCTTATATGACGCATAAATAACCAACTGAGAACGTGCCTGGTATGTTAACGTAACATATTATGGTAAGAGTCATTCAAATAACTATAACATATAGAACATGCTATACGTTTACCAAACAATCTGTCACTCCTAATCGCTAAATCCCATGAAATCTTATACGTCTAGTCTCTTACGTGAATGAGCTAAATAATATTATTTGATATTTTACGGTAACGTGTTAATAATTTCACACATAAGTCGCTCCTGAGTATAAGTCGCACCCCCGGGCAAACTATGAAAAAAACTGTGACTTATAGTCCGAAAAATACGGTAGATTAGCTTGGAATGTGCTATCAAGTTTGTACATATTTTAATACACGCAAGCTTTTAGTAGATCAGGACCTATGTATGTATGAAAACTTTATTGACTATTTGAGCACAGTAAGTAAACAAATGTGTTAGAAATAGCTACGATATGGAAAAGGAGTAGGATTGAATAAGATGCACTTCTCTCTACTCCTTTTCAACATGTTGTATTGAGAAACTGGAAATATGTAAAATGCCATATTGGAACTGTATGCCTGTTCGAAATAAACTAATACCATAAACCAAGGGTGTCCAAAGTGAGGCCCGGGGGCAATTTGCGGCCCACAGCTAATTTTTCTTACTGCTAAATGCTAAATATACTATTAAAAAAAAACAAAAAAAACATACAAAGTGGAAAAAAAGGGCAAACACGTGTACTGTAACAAGAAAATGTTGCAAAGTTGACAGTAATAACATAAAGCCTACATGCAGGCAGTATTTTACTTTAAAACTGTCATTGCTCAAAAATAATAATATAGTTCAAAGAAATGTTGGTGTGAATTATTAAAGTTAAGTTAAGTTAAGTTAAGTTAAAGTACCAATGATTGTCACGCACACACTAGGTGTGGTGAAATGTGTCCTCTGCATTTGACCCATCCCCTTGTTCACCCCCTGGGAGGTGAGGGGAGCAGTGGGCAGCAGCGGTGGCCGCGCCTGGGAATCATTTTTGGTGACTTAACCCCCAATTCCAACCCTTGATGCTGAGTGCCAAGCAGGGAGGTAATGGGTCCCATTTTTATAGTCTTTGGTATGACTCGGCCGGGATTTGAACTCACAACCTACCGATCTCAGGGCGGACACTCTAACCACAAGGCCACTGAGTAGTATTGACCTATTCAAGGCCAATCCAATTACTTGACATCACAATTTTCACTTTGAAATATCCATCCATCCATTTTCTACCGCTTATCCCTTATGGGGTCGCGGGGGGTGCTGGAGCCTATCTCAGCTACAATCGAATATTTTTTGGGGAAAATATTGCACATTTTGTGTGTTTGCCATATAAATAAAACAAGGTTTTCTTTGACAAAAAGGGCATAAAACATAAGAAAACAATCTAATAATAAAAACGTATAATTGACAGATAGATCTGAAGTTGCTCTAGAGCTGTGGTCACCAACCCTTTCGAGCCAAAGATCCCTGGTCTCAGCCAAAAACCAAAGCAAGATCTCCCCCTGCGTCAACAAGTTGTTCTTGTTTTACAAAACAAAAAAACAAAGCTTTGTGTTGTTATTATTGGCTGATGTCAACATGTTGTGTTTTTCTCATTGTGCTTTTTCCTGTTTTACCAATTTTTGCACTTTGACTGATTGATTGAAACTGGTATTAGTAGATTGCACAGTGCAGTACACATTCCGTACAATTGACCACTAAATGGTAACACCCGAATACGTTTTTCAACTTGTTTAAGTCGGGGTCCACGTTAATCAATCCACTTTTTTTGGTAATGTGCCTAGGGCCATTGAAAAACGAGTCACGGGCCACAGATGGAACGAACTACAGCTGTAGAAGCTAACTGTTAATGGTCATTATATGTAGAAGCTAACTGTTAATGGTCATTATATTCCTAATACCGTAGTATTTTTGTTCATCTATATATATTACTGCCTTTGCACATGTCAGTGTTTACTTTTGTATATAAATTAACACAAAATCGGTAGTTTGGAGCAATGTTCACAGACTTTAGTATTTGGCTTGTTAGCTTCCCGTCGCAGGCGAGCGATGATGGTCGTGGCTGAGGTAAGAGCGGTTTGATGTTGAATGCTAGAAAATGATTTGTTGAAACAAGCAGCCCTAATGCATTGTTGCAGCTCGATGACTTTTGTGCACGTCATTGCCATGCGCATTGGCGAGACGAGCGGGTGACGTGTGCCGCCGTGCTCGGGGGTGTGCGGCCGCGGTGTGGAGAGCCGTGTGATGAGAGGCTGAAGAGAGAGCGGCGAGGCGTGTTCAGGGGTTAAAATGTGTGCCTGTTGGCAAGTCTGTTTGTCACTCTCCAGGTGGGGGTGTCACCGATGTCATATTAATACATATTTATAATATTTTTGCGATCGACGAGTTGGCGAACCCTGATCTAAAAATGTAAGCATCGAAAGTAAAACAATATACACTATATTGTCAAAAGTATTTGGCCACCCATCCAAATGATCAGAATCAGGTGTCCTAATCACTTGGTGTATAAAATCAAGCACTTAGCAATGGAGACTGTTTCTACAAACATTTGTGAAAGAATGGGCCGCTCTCAGTGATTTCCAGCGTGGAACTGTCATAGGATGCCACCTGTGCAACAAATCCAGTCGTGAAATTACCTCGCTCCTAAATATTCTAAAGTCAACTGCCGGCTTTATTATAAGAAAATGGAAGCGTTTGGGAACAACAGCAACTCAGCCACAAAGTGGTAGGCCACGTAAACTGACAAGAGAGGGGTCAGCGGATACTGAAGCGCATAGTGCAAAGAGGTCACCGACTTTCTGCATAGTCAGTTGCTACAGAGCTCCAAACTTCATGTGACCTTCCAATTAGCCCACGTACAGTACGCAGAGAGCGTCATGGAATGGGTTTCCACGGCCGAGCAGCTGCATCTAAGCCATACATCATCAAGTTCAACGCAATGCGTCGGATGCAGTGTTGTAAAGCACATCGCCACTGGACTCTAGAAAAGTGGAGACGCGTTCTCTGGAGTGATTAATCACGCTTTTCCATCTGGCAATCTGATGGACGAGTCTGGGTTTGGAGGTTGCCAGGAGAACGCTACATTTCGGACTGCATTGTGCCGAGTGTGAAATTTGGTGGAGGAGGAACTATAGTGTGGGGTTGTTTTTCAGGAGTTGGGCTTGGCCCCTTAGTTCCAGTGAAAGGAACTTTGAATGCTCCGGGATACCAAAACATTTTGGACATTTCCATCCTCCCAACCATGTGGGAACAGTTTGGAGCGGGCCCCTTCCTCTTCCAACATGACTGTGCATCAGTGCACAAAGCAAAGTCCATAAAGACATGGATGACAGAGTCCGGTGTGGATGAACTTGACTGGTCTGCACAGAGTCCTGACCTGAACCCGATAGAACACATTTGGGATGAATTAGAACGGAGACTGAGAGCCATCAACATCAGTGTGTCACCTCACCAATGCACTTTTGGAAGAATGGTCGAAAATTCCTATAAACACACTCCGCAACCTTGTGGACAGCCTTCCCAGAAGAGTTGAAGCTGTAACAGCTGCAAAAGGTGGACCGACATAATTTTCATCATATCAAAATGGCTCACCTGCACTTGCTTCCTGTGCACCTAAGATGTGACTTTAAGGTTTTACTACTTACGTATAAAATACTACACGGTCTAGCTCCAGCCTATCTTGCTGATTGTATTGTACCATATGTCCCGGCAAGAAATCTGCGTTCAAAGAACTCCGGCTTATTAGTGATTCCCAGAGCCCAAAAAAAGTCTGCGAGCTATAGAGCGTTTTCTATTCGGGCTCCAATACTCTGGAATGCCCTCCCGGTAACAGTTAGAGATGCTACCTCAGTAGAAACATTTAAGTCCCATCTTAAAACTCGTTTTTATACTCTAGCCTTTAAATAGACCGCCTTTTTAGACCAGTTGATCGGCCGTTTCTTTTCTTTTCTCCTCCGCCCCCCTCTCCCTTGTGGAGGGGGGTGGGGGGGCACAGGTCCGCTGGCTGTCCAGAGTCGGGACCCGGGGTGGACCGCTCGCCTGTGCATCGGTTGGGGACATCTCTGCGCTGCTGACCCGTCTCCACTCGAGATGGTCTCCTGCTGGCCCCACTATGGACTGGACTCTCACTATTATGTTAGATCTACTATGGACTGGACTTTCACAATATTATGTCAGACCCACTCGACATCCATTGCATCCGGTCTCCCCTAGAGAGGGGGGGGGGGGGGGGGGGGGGGGGTCACCCACAAAAGCGGTCCTCTCGATGGTTTCTCATAGTCATTCACATCGACGTCCCATTGGGGTTGTGAGTTTTTCCTTGCCCTTATGTGGGCTATGTACCGCGGATGTCGTTGTGGCTTGTGCAGCCCTTTGAGACACTTGTGATTTTAGCTATATAAATAAACATTGATTGATTGATTGATTGATTTAACCCTCTGGGTTAGGAATGGGATGGCACTTCAAGTCCTTATGTGAGTCAAGGCAGGTGGCCAAATAGTTTTGGCAATATAGTGTATATTGATATATCAACTTATTTTAAACACTTTTGGATACCCAAAAACATTAGTCTGATTTTTTTTTTAAACTGTCTTTGCTCAAAAAATAATACCGAACCAAAAGCAATGTTGTTATAAATAACTTACCAATTACTTAACATCAAATATTCCACTTGGAACATTTTTCTGGGGGGAAAAAAATTGCCATACAAATTTTTTTAGTCAATTTTCTTGACAAAAAAGGGCATGGAACTTACGAAAAATTGTAACTTTATGTCAAGATAGATCTGAAGTTAAACTAGAAAAAAATGTATATGTGACTTATTTTCCACATTTTAATGACTCCTTTAACACTCACCGAAACTGAGGGCAACCCCAAGGTTTACAATATGTATTGTATTGGTTTTGGAAATGAAAAATATCAAAATGGCCCCCGAATCCTTTCATTTTTCAGAGTGCGGCCCTTAGTGGAAAGAGTTGGATCACCCCTACCATTAACCTTATCATTGAAGAGGATTTAGGGGGACACATTCTATTGAAGTAGCAAAATCCTCAGCAGGAAAGGGTACATGCAGCACAGCCCTCTGGCCCTGGCGTTACCATCCTTAGGGGCCAAACTATTACTTTTCAAAAGGAGCTGTGGGGGCTTTTCGTTTGATGTGGCCTCTGTGTATTGTACGCTTCATGTGGGAGAATGTTGAGGGCAAGGTGGAGTGTGTTGGTGTGTGTGCGCTGCCATGCACGGGACATGGCAGGGGACATCAGTCAAAGGGCCGGCGGGGCCAGACGTTTGGCTGCCCCTGACAGTGCACTCCAGGAGGGGCTGGTCTGCTGCAGGGCCCACTCGCAAGCCTCCCTTTCCCAGGACAAAGGCCACGGCCCAGTTGAAAGATGTGAATTCAGTGGCTTTTGTGCCCAAAGCCCAGAGACATGCCGAGTGAGAAATCTGACCTTTGCCGGGAGTCAGATTGTGTTCCTCGAACCCCTCTCGCTGTCTCCGGCAGCTCGGACCAAAGAATGAGTGAGCAAATGGAAAGGGAGGGAGTGGGCGTGAGTGTGGGCGACGGGCAGAGTACAGGTTGTTTGGGGTTGTTTTTCAACCACTGTGCCGCGGCACACTAGTGTACCGTGGGATATTGTTTGGTGTGCCGTGGGAGATTATGTAATTTCACCTAATTGGGTTAAAAATATTTTTTGTAAACCAGTAATTATTAATCTGCAAATGTGCCGTTGTTGGGTGTCTGTGCTGTCTAGAGCTCGGCAGAGTAACCATGTAGTACTCTTCCATATCAGTAGGTGGCTAATTGCTTTGTAGATGTCGGGAATGAGGACGATGGTTTGCAGGTAAAAAGGTATCTAACGCTTAAAGGCCTACTGAAAGCCACTACTACCGACCACGCAGTCTGATAGTTTATATATCAATGATGAAATCTTAACATTGCAACACATGCCAATACGGCCGGGTTAGATTAGTAAAGTGCAATTTTTTATTTCCCGCGAAATATCCTGCTGAAAACGTCTCGGTATGATGACGTTTGCGCATGACGTCACGGATTGTAGCGGACATTTTGGGACACCATTGTGGCCAGCTATTAAGTCGTCTGTTTTCATCGCAAAATTCCACAGTATTCTGGACATCTGTGTTGGTGAATCTTTTGCAATTTGTTTAATGAACAATGAAGACAGTAAAGAAGAAAGCTGTAGGTGGGAAGCGGTGTATTAGCGGCCGGCTGCAGCAACACAAACACGTAGCGAACTGGGACAACAGAGACTCTTACCAGGAGGACTTTGAGTTGGATACGTGCTACCGTGAGTACGCAGCTGCGGCTTCCAAACATTTGATCGCTTGCCCGTACGTGCGTGCCGCTATGTGCATGTCACGTACGTGACTTTGGGGAAATATATGTGCTGTATGAACTTTGCGGAGGTGAACGGTACTTTGGGCTGTGGGATTGAGTGTGTTGTCCGGGTGTTTGATTTGTATTGGCGGGTTATATGGACGGGAGGGGGGAGGTGTTTGTTATGTGGGATTAATTTGTGGCATATTAAATATAAGCCTGGTTGTGTTGTGGCTAATGGAGTATATATATGTATTGTGTTTATTTACTGTTTTAGTCATTCCCAGCTGAGTATCAGGTCCCACCCGCCTCTCACAGCATCTTCCCTATCTGAATCGCTTCCACTGCCCTCTAATCCTTCACTCTCACTTTCCTCATCCACAAATCTTTCATCCTCACTCAAATTAATGGGGTAATCGTCGCTTTCTCGGTCCGAATCGCTCTCGCTGCTGGTGGCCATGATTGTAAACAATGTGCAGATGTGAGGAGCTCCACAACCTGTGACGTCACGCTACTTCCGGTACAGGCAAGGCTTTTTTATCAGCGACCAAAAGTTGCGAATTTTATCGTCGATGTTCTCTACTAAATCCTTTCAGCAATATCGCGAAATGATCAAGTATGACACATAGAATGGACCTGCTATCCCCGTTTAAATAAGAAAATCTCATTTCAGTAGGCCTTTAAACCAAAAATAAACAAAAGGCTAGTGCCGCTAAGAAAAGGCATTGAAGCTTGGGATGGCTATGCAAAACGAAGGTAAAACTGAACTGGCTGCAAAGTAAACAAAAACAGAATGCTGGACGACAGAAAAGACTTACAGTGTGTGGAGCAGACGGGGTCCACAAAGTACATCCGTACATGACATGACAATCAAAACACCAAAATAGGAGCGCAAGACAAGAACTAAAACACTACACATAGGAAAACACCAAAAAACTCAAAATAAGTCACGGCGTGATGTGACAGGTCATGACAGTACACCTATTTTGGGACAAGAGCTACGGTGATGCATGGTTGGTTATGGTTTGAATTCATATCCAACAATTGCGAGAACAACTTTTTACTGTCAATATCGGCCGCTGAGTTTAATTTCTGCATGTTTTCTGCTGGCGGTGTGCCTCAGGATTTTTTCAACGAAAAAAATGTGCCCTGGCTAAGAAAAGGTTGAAAAACACTGGTTTGGGGAGGGGGCAGCAGGATGCACTTCTCACTGTATCAAACTTTAAACAACAAATTAAGAGTCTGGGTTTTTCCACGGGCAAGTTTATTCTTGATATTCAACGCCATGTTGCTGTCAAATTGGTAGGAAATTGAACGTGTAAAAGCTTAATTCTGAAGCAGGGGCTTTCAAAGTGGGATTCAACAAGAGTTCAGCCTTGTGTTATTGGAGTTTGCCTATGATGTGGGATATTATTCCCTCTCACGTCTGTTTATATTGCATTATATATTTATTTTTAGGCAGGGCTGAGCTGAATATCAAACTTAAAACCAGCACCATGATGATGATGATGATGATGATGATGATGGCAATACACCACCAGCTCTTGATGATCAACATTTGCATCACTCCTGACGATGATTCTTCACGATCCCATTTGATTTTTATAATTGCTGGGTATATATCAACTTACACACACTATGAAAATCACTGCAGAATCTCATTATGGTTACACACTTGGAAGCAATTAACACAAGAGTTTGTATGACGCATACGTCGCATTATAACATTCGGCAATGGCTTTCTTTTGTTTGTGTTTATATGGTGCATGAATTATGATATAGTGTGTCACTTGGCAGCAGTGTGCTGAGAGCAGAGATTTTGTAGATAGAACAAGCCTATATTTTAGAGTAATATATTTTTCTTGACACAGCTTTCATCCCCCGGCCGTAATCATCATATCTCCCCCATTGCTCTCCCGGATGCAGACATACATAATGCAATCTTCCTAATTTTGATCCCTTGCAATCTGGTTTTTAAAAAGGGAGGGGGCAGGGGGGGGGGAAAGGGACATATTTCTGAAGGCTTGCTCGGTAATCATTTTAGACAGATAGCCTTTCCCATCGCAGATGAGCAAATATTTGTAAACCAGCTATCTAATGGAAAATTATAGTGAAATTAGAGTGAAATTCATGACAGTGAAATCGGATTAGGTGTAATTCTATTATGCCATCTTAGCCCACACAGCATATTTTTGTAGAGTTTTTTCCATAAATACCTATGCCAGGGGTCCCGCTAATCAAATAAAGATGAAATTCATCTCCCCATTAAATTCAATTAGCTGCAATTTCTAAAGCCTAACAAAGATTTTAATTACTAAATTATAAAATTCTCCCTGGCCAAATTGGGTAGAGAAGTAGTGCATCGCCTGCATGTGAAAAACAAACCCATGAAAGGAAATTGTTGATCAAAAAAGATATCCAGGGGAAAATAACATTAGGGAGAGCACTGGGGCCCTTATTCAGCGAGTCCGGGTGGGGAGTGACGTGTGCCAAGCGCTAGGCTCTTGGGCCGCAGGAAATGAACTTAGCTGAGATTCTCTCTGTCTCTAAATGTCTGCCCTCGGAGTTATTATGCTGTAATTGACTAATTGACACCTTAATTTCATTTATGGGGCTCCTGTGTTCATAAAGCAACCTCTGGGTGGGGCAGTGGTCTTGAGTGGAAGCAGTGGAAGTTGGCATCCAGGGCACCAGTTAGGGCCCCGGGCCGTCAACTCTGCACTCTGCAGATGATGATGATTATGCATTTGATAATGAAAAGGTAAGGAAAAACAAAGTGACTTAACCGAGGCTTAAAGAGCATCTTACGTGGGTGTTTAAATCGCTCTGATGCATGCTGGTGGATCTTAATCATGTACAGTATGTCCACTCTCAATCTGTCACAAGTAAAACTGGGTAACGTACATTCAAGACATACAGTACAGGCCAAATGTTTGGACACACCTTCTCATTCAATGTGTTTTCTTTATTTCCATGACTATTTACATTGTAGATTGTCACTGAAGGCATCAAAACTATGAATGAACACATGTGGAGTTATGTACTTAACAAAAAAAGGTGAAATAACGGAAAACATGTTTCATATTCTAGTTTCTTCAAAATAGCCACCCTTTGCTGTGATTACTTTTTCGCACACTCTTGGCATTCTCTCGATGAGCTTCAAGAGGTAGTCACCTGAAATGGTTTTCACTTCACAGGTGTGCTTGAAGCTCATGGAGAGAATGCCAAGAGTGTGCGAAAAAGTAATCAGAGCAAAGGGTGGCTATTTAAAAAAACAAAACAATATAAAACAGGTTTTCAGTTATTTCACCTTTTTTTGTTAAGTACATAACTCCACATGTGTTCATTCATAGTTTTGATGCCCTCTGTGACAATCTACAATGTAAATAGTCATGAAAATAAAGAAAACGTATCCATGAGAAGGTGTGTCTAAACTTTTGACCTGACACACACACACACACACACACACACACACACACACACACACACACACACACACACACACACACACACACACACACACACACACACACACACACACACACACACACACACACACACACACACACACACACACACACAGTCTATATATACATTATAGTGTCTTCAAATTGTGCAGTTTTTTTAAACTAAAATATGGACTTCTGTCGAGGCTAACACGAATTATTCATGTTTACATTGATTCTTATGAAGAATTCTTCTGCTTCACTATACAGATTTTCTGTTAACAAACCATGTTCAAGAACAGTAAATCAAGGTTCCACTGTACTATTGTGTCTGTAGAAGTAACTTTCCATTAATGTACTGATGTATCGATACAAACTTTTCATAACACGGTCATCATTATTATCACAGTATTGTTGAATTTGCACAAAAAGTACTCATATACACACTAAAATATTTTTAAAAATGTTATAAATAAATGATTTAACATATAAAAAAATTATTAATTAACAAAAAATATATTTTCCTTGGTTTAAGGAACATGTAATCTGTTCTGGCTTCTTAAGAGAAAAACTATTGATTGTTTAAATATGTTTATCTTCTTCCGTTTCCATTTGCAAAGGTCTTTGAGTCTCTTCAGGAAATAAGAGGTATCACCATGAATTTTTTAAAGTGCGGAAACCATAACTGTTTTATAATAATTACAAAAATGTACATACATACCTACATACATGCAAGAAATACAAACTAAAGTCACTATTTCCATGTCGTTTTTTTTAACCAAAGCTTTGCTGTACTTAAAGTACTTTAAGTATCATATTATTATTTAGTACGGTATATGAAATCACCTCAATATAAGGAAGTACAACCCTGTGACAAAAAAATACAATGACAACAAAAGAACATACACCCATCGCTGCTGCATGCTTGGGCAAATGACATTTTAGTGAGTGTGTGGCACACTTACTGGCTGTATTGACAATTTACTGACACTGTGACACTGACACCTAATTTTTTTTAAACAAATAGCTGTGCAGTAAAGAATATGAAACACTGTGTAAATGGTCCAATTAGTGAACAGGAAAATAACATTTACCTTATTTAGTGCTATAAGACCAAAATTATCCAACACTTCGGAATTTTTAGATGTATGACACGGCTTGTCATCGACTTCTTTTAGTACTAGCTGTCACTCGGGACATGAAGAAGCGCTCCCTAATAAACACAGTTTAAGACTTCGCAGTCAAACGATTGAGCAGTTGATTAGGTCACATGTTTTTTTCTTAAAGTGACACACACGTCGAGGCATCGAGGAACAAAGTATCACTCCTTGTGTTTCATAATGTGTCGATGCATTAGTATTGTTCGACCCATCACTAAACTACATTATGGCCAATCACTGGTGCCGATTTAATATTTGACCAATGATTGTATGAACAGTAACAAAATAAGCAACAAGTCAGGGTAGAGTATGACTATACAGGAAGACAGAAAATGACAACACAAACCACAGTGGAGGGAAAAAAGACACGTTGACTGATAAAATCTGATCTAAGTTGATTTTAAAATCCTGACCAGAGGCTTTCAGGAAATAAAAAGTGGATATGTGTGGGGGTAAAAATGGGTCACGGCGAGGTTGAATGCATCACAACATGCATTTAGGACACACACACACACACACACACACACACACACACACACACACACACACACACACACACACACACACACACACACACACACACACACACTGGCTATCATATAGAATGGGGATCAAGTTTTTGATCATCACTTGTGGGGACCACCCTTTCTAGAGGTTGTGGAGGCATAACAAAAATGGCCACTGTCCAGTTAGCTCATAAACGTCTTTAAATCTCTGGAATGATGAAGTAATGTGCTGATCATTCTTACTGGGGACCCTGGGGAAAAAGAGTTAATATGGTTCATGGGGACCAAATTTAAATAATTTTGCATAATTCACACAAATTTGTACATGACTACTGAGGACCATTTAAAAAAAAAAAAAGTTCTAAATAAATATGACATGATCCTCAGAATACAGCACTGCAGCGGTCCTCTTATAGGAAGTTTCACCACTTAAATGTACCAGCTACAGCCCGATGAGGGGGCTGCTGTGCAAATGTCTCACACTCAAACCAACCAGTAAACAGGTTTTATGGGCCAAAGCTTAAAAATCACTTAGGCGTCTTCAGAATGGATCTGACTATCATTTACAAAGGTTTCCCTTTAGGGCAGTGGTCCCCAACCACCGGGCCGCGGCCCGGTACCGGTCCGTGGACCGATTGGTACCGGGCCGCGGCCGCACAAGAAGTTAAAAAATAAATAAATAAATAAAACTTTTTTTTTTTTTTTTAAATTAAATCAACATAAAAAAACAATATATACATGATATATCAATATAAATCAATACAGTCTGCAGGGATACAGTCCGTAAACACACATGATTGTATTTCTTTATGACAAAAATAAATAAATAAATTAAAAAAGTTGCTTTTTTTTTACTACCCCCCGACCCCCCACCACCACCACCCACCACCACCACCCCACCCCCCCTCACGGGTCGGTGGGACAAATTTTCAAACATTGACCGGTCCGCAAGTACAAAAAGGTTGGGGACCACTGCTTTAGGGGACCTGTTTTTTTGTCCCCATACCATCAGAGGTCCACCTTCTCATTTCAATGCGTTTTCTTTATTTTCATAAAGGCCTCAAAACTATGACACCTATGAAGTGAAAACCATTTCAGGTGACTACCTCTTGAAGCTCATCGAGAGAATGCCAAGAGTGTGCAAAGTAGTAATCAGAGCATAGGGTGGCTATTTTGAAAAAACTAGAATATAAAACGTGTTTTCAGTTATTTCACCTTTTTTTGTTAAGTACATAACGCCACATGTGTTCGTTCATAGTTTGGATCCCTTCAGTGACAATCTACAATGTAAATAGTCATGAAAATAAAGAAAACACATTGAATGAGAAGGTGTGTCCAAACTTTTGGCCTGTACTGTATATTGGAAAGGGACAAAGTGGTAGAAAATGGATGGATGGATATAAAAGATTTCTTTTATATCCATCTACAAAACAAACGTTACTGAAGAATACAGCTTTTATTTTGAAACCTTACAGAACGATGTGCCCAACAGCCTTAAATAGCAAAGACATTTTTCTTTTTTTTACCACTTTTTAAAAACGTTTTTTACAACAAATACATCAATTCACAATACCGATCATTTAAAGGTCCACTTTTTGTCAGGCCGCAGATATAGATTTAAGATGCAGTAAGTAAGTAATCAACATTTAAAAAAAAAAAAAGACCCGTTGGGAGTCAGTGGCGCCCCCGTGCATCATTACTTGCAATGACAGAAGGGTGACAGTAGTTTAAATTGTGGCGATAATACTTCTTGATTTTTTAAAATCTACCCCTTGTGTATGTTTATATTCTTCTTCCCTTTTACTTCTAAGTAAGCTATTTTTTTATACTAAACATTAATTAATCTTTCAAATATCACATAAGATGACGTCGCAAGGCTATGTTGTAAAAAAAAAATGCAAGTCCAGGAAATGTCTTCACACATGTGAACTGATCGTGTCCGGTACCGATAAAGTAGTAACAGCTGCCACTGTCCAGCTACCACATTTTATAAATGGCTCTCCACGGATACAAATGGCATATATTCAAATTATGTCAACCTCAGGGCATTCAATCGATCGCAACTGGACTATTTGGATTGTCTTGGAAGACGTTTCGCCTCTCATCCAAGATTGGTCAGACTATATCTGACCAATTTAAGTGTATGAGCACGAACTGATGAAACCTCCTCGGATGAGAGGCGAAACATCTTCCAAGACAAACCAAACAGTCCAGTTGCGATCGATTGAATGCCCCGAGATGACAGTGACCTGGTTGAATGAGAACATTCACAGACAATTACGTCAACATTGCAGACATGCTGACAATGCTCCAGACAATGGCGTGTGTTTGGTTTACATCCGGTTTCGGTAGCGGGATTTTCGGTAATCAAAGTATTTTTTTGGTGGTCAAGTTTTTCGGTACATCACCTGTCAATAGTGCGCAAACAATAGGCTATATATGTCAATTCATACTGTAAGGACCAGGTTGTGCTAATGTGAAAAATGGGGAAAAAAATAAAGAATGAAGCATGGTTGGTTGCATGAACAAAGAAACTTGCGGTCTTAGCAAAACAGGACGTGATCAATGAGCAATGGGAGGGACCCTAAACAGCCAATTGCATAACAGTATTACCGTATTTTTCGGAGTATAAGTCGCACCGGAGTATAAGTCGCACCTGCCGAAAATGCATAATAAAGAAGGAAGAAAACATATATACTGTAAGTCGCACTGGAGTACAAGTCGCATTTTTTGGGGAAATTTATTTGATAAATCCCAACACCAAGATTAGACATTTGAAAGGCAATTTAAAATAAATAAAGAATAGAGAACAACAGGCTGAATAAGTGTACGTTATATGACGCATAATTAACCAACTGAGAACGTGCCTGGTATGTTAACGTAACATATTACGGTAAGAGTCATTCAAATAACTATAACATATAGAACATGCTATACGTTTACCAAACAATCTGTCACTCCTAATCGCTAAATCCCATGAAATCTTATACGTTTAGTCTCTTACGTGAACGAGCTAAATAATATTATTTGATATTTTACAGTAATGTGTTAATAATTTCACACATAAGTCGCTCCTGAGTATAAGTCGCTACCCCGGCAAAAACTATGAAAAAAACTGCGACTTATAGTCCGAAAAATACGGTAACTATCATGTTTGATCGCGCAAATGAGTGAGAAGAGAAAGTAAAAATGAGTGCTGCAGAGAGCGGAAAAATTGTGGATAAAACAGGGAAAGTCACCTCCACATTTTTTCAAACGGACCACAGTCCTTCGCCACGCTCATCTTTTCTTTTCAACCCTCGACCGTTCCTTATTCAGATGTACGGAAACAACAGGTAGGAAGTAAAGTGCACGACTGTATAAATAAAATAAATAATATATAACAAAAATGTGCTTCTTTAAAATAATAATTTGGTCTGATAACGTTTAAATATTAATTACAGCATAACATAAATTCATTTCCAATTTCACCATTGTGTGTTAAACTCAATGGTTAACTGGACATCTTTATGTGCTCGACGCCTTAATCATTGGTATGTTTTCATCTACAAAACCATTCTTTGTATCTCTCCATCTTATCTGTCTTGTCTTTTAACAAAGAAACAAGGAAGTCACAATCTTCGTTCAATGAATGTTCTGCAATTTGTCGTCCCCAAAGTAAGAACTGAACTGGGCAAGAAAGCATTTAGGTTTTCAGCACCGAAGGCTTGGAATAACCTACAATCGAATATTCAACTTCAAACCCTTGTTACATTGAATGAGTTTAAAGCTTCTGTGAAAGGACTGCAGTCTACCTTGTCTGTATGCACATGTGTCATGTGAGCAAGTTTTAATATTGTAAATTTGATGTTTTATGTGTTGTTTACTGTTATTAATGTAACCCTGCTGCTGCCCTCTTGGCCAGGTCTCCTTTGGAAAATAGATCTTTGATCTCAATGGGATTTTTACCTGGTTAAATAAAGGCCAAATAAAAAAAATAAAAAAACATTTCCATACTTAAATAAGAAAAACAGACCAAATTTAAAGTTACACATTTTTGCATGTTTCTGGCAGTAAACATGCAAAAATGTGTTCTTCTCAGGTTTCTCTATACTACCGTTCAAAAGTTTGGGGTCACCCAAACAAATTTGTGGAATAGCCTTCATTTCTAAGAACAAGAATAGACTGTCGAGTTTCAGATGAAAGTTCTCTTTTTCTGGCCATTTTGAGCGTTTAATTGACCCCACAAATGTGATGCTCCAGAAACTCAATCTGCTCAAAGGAAGGTCAGTTTTGTAGCTTCAGTAACGAGCTAAAATGTTTTCAGATGTGTGAACATGATTGCACAAGGGTTTTCTAATCATCAATTAGCCTTCTGAGCCAATGAGCAAACACATTGTACCATTAGAACACTGGAGTGATAGTTGCTGGAAATGGACCTCTATACACCTATGTAGATATTGCACCAAAAACCAGACATTTGCAGCTGGAATAGTCATTTACCACATTAGCAATGTATAGAGTGTATTTCTTTAAAGTTAAGACTAGTTTAAAGTTATCTTCATTAAAAAGTACAATGCTTTTCCTTCAAAAATAAGGACATTTCAATGTGACCCCAAAATTTTGAATGGTAGTGTATGTTTACATTTTCACACTTTTTGGCTACACTTTAAAAAAAATGTTTTTTACATATTCCTTATTTTTGCACCTTCATTTAAAAAGGTTATTGTAGAGTGTTTATTGTGATTTTAGATGTTCGTTGACATGGATTGCTTGAGTGTTTTCCACGGTTGTGTTGACATTTCCTTTCCTTTCTGCCCTGATAGCGCAGGGGATGATAATCAGCGGTTCCATTAGAAATAAAAATGTTAATTTTTTCTCCTGGACATTGAAAATATCAATAATTATCAATATCGACCGATATAACATATACATATAGTCATATTTCACTTTGTGCGTACACTGGTCATAACACCAATCAAGTGTTTAAGTGGCCATGCATGTTGCTGCTAACAGGACAGCGCTGAGGTCTCAGGTCAGCAGCCAGTTCCACTTCCCAGCCACCCCCTACTCCCCGCCAGTGGGCCGCTAAAATAACAGCCCAGCGGCCTCTGCAGAGTACAAAGCTTCATCTGAAAAGGCACCTGCTGCTTTTATTCACTTTAGCCCCATTTGGCAGCTAACTGTGTCGCTTTAAAGACACATGGAGGAGAAAGCCCAACTGGAAAATGCTAAATTATTTAGGTGTTATGTCTAATTGGTTCAAGGCAGACATTGTGGAAGGTAAGGACAGTGTGTGTGTGTGTGTGTGTGTGTGTGGGGGGGATGCATGGGGCACTTTGTGTGTCTGTCTGCTGTGTAACGCGTGCATAGCCTCGTACTTGAAATGTCTGGGTAAATATGACCAAACTGAAACTTTAATCTGCTTTTTCCACACTCAAGCTGGCTGGGTATTACAGATAATCTTTTTGTGTGTCATATGGTAGGAGATATAGATGGAGCTAATTTTTTAAGAGACAAATCTGATATTTGTCAACTGGGTGAAAAAAACCTGGGGATTTTCTCCTAATCCTCCCTCGGATGTGAAGGAGCGTTAACAGCAAAATGCAGATGGTGTTCTGCGCCCGGCAGCCAGCGCCGTGCATACGGAGAAGCGCACCCTCGCCTCGCCGGGGCTCAGCACAACCTGCAGATAGTGAACTCCCCTCTCATTTAATTAACAAGCCACTTGTGAAAAGAGAGTTGAGTTTATTCGAAAGCGCAAACTTGGCAAAAAAGCATTTCTCTCTTGTTTCGCTTTGCTTTTTTTGTTTCCTTTGCTGACATCACCTCCTTACTTCTAGGCAGTGATCATCAAATATTCAGTTGCAACTTCACTCCAATAAAGAAAAGAAAACAAATTATAAATAAAATGGAGGCATGAATCTTTCAGGACCCTAATTCTAATGTTCCCTCGGAGTGTTCACGTCTTTATTTTGTCATATAAAGCAGTTTTGCTTCCCGTTCACACTGTTAGGCAAGGCTTAGTTTATTCTCTCTCTTCTTTAAGACCATTGTGCATTTTGTAGAATCACATAACAAATCTTCTCATGCAAACTAAAATAATAGAGCACAGCAGTCCCCTGGATTCTATCACCATATTTTACGGGGAATTGGCGCCGGTCGTTTTAGCACCAGAATGCAACATGTCAGAGCACTTTGGACGCATTCCTCAGGTGCTTTGTGGCTCTGCATTACATTTGACATCGCATTGACAGCGGTTGTCTCGTCTTACCAGGTCATGCACACTATTCCACTGAGAAAGGTTCTTAGCAGAGGTTGGTAGAAACATTGACTTAAAGGCCTACTGAAAGCCACTACTACCGACCACGCAGTCTGATAGTTTATATATCAATGATGAAATCTTAACATTATAACACATGCCAATACGGCCGGGTTAACTTATAAAGTGACATTTTAAATTTGCCGCTAAACTTCCGGTTCGAAACGCCTCTGAGGATGACGTATGCGCGTGACGTAGACCGGGGAACACGGGTATGCCTTCCACATTGAAGCCAATACGAAAAAGCTCTGTTTTCATTTCATAATTCCACAGTATTCTGGACATCTGTGTTCGTGAATCTGTTGCAATCATGTTCATTGCATTATGGAAAAGGAAGCTGAACAAGCAAAGAAGAAAGTTGTCGGTGCGAAATGGACGTATTTTTCGAACGTAGTCAGCAACAACAGTACACAGCCGGCGCTTCTTTGTTTACATTCCCGAAAGATGCAGTCAAGATGGAAGAACTCGGATAACAGAGACTCTAACCAGGAGGACTTTTGACTTCGATACACAGACGCCTGTAGAGAACTGGGACAACACAGACTCTTACCAGGATTACTTTGATTTGGATGACAAAGACGCAGACGTGCTACTGTGAGTATGCAGCTTTGGCTTCTAAACATTTGATCGCTTGACCGTATGTGCGCAACTTTTTTTTGCGTATGTACGTAACTTTTTTTAAATATATAAGCTTTATGAACCTTGGGTTAGGTGAACGGTCTTTTGGGCTGAGTGATTGTGTGTGTTGATCAGGTGTTTGAATTGTATTGGCGTGTTCTATGGAGCTAGGAGCTAGCGGAGGAGCTACGAGCTAGCGTAACAAACACGCAGGTGTTTTTATGCAGGATTAATTTGTGGCATATTAAATATAAGCCTGGTTGTGTTGTGGCTAATAGAGTATATATATGTCTTGTGTTTATTTACTGTTGTAGTCATTCCCAGCTGAATATCAGGTCACCCCCGGCTCTCACAGCATCTTCCCTATCTGAATAGCTTCAACTCCCCACTAGTCCTTCACTTGCACTTTACTCATCCACAAATCTTTCATCCTCGCTCAAATTAATGGGGAAATTGTCGCTTTCTCGGTCCGAATCTCTCTCACTTCATGCGGCCATCATTGTAAACAATAGGGAACTTTGCGTATATGTTCAACTGACTACGTCACGCTACTTCCGGTAGGGGCAAGCCTTTTTTTTATCAGATACCAAAAGTTGCAATCTTTATCGTCGTTGTTCTATACTAAATCCTTTCAGCAAACATATGGCAATATCGCGAAATGATCAAGTATGACACATAGAATAGATCTGCTATCCCCGTTTAAATAAAAAAAATTCATTTCAGTAGGCCTTTAAGTAATTTTTTGGATAAATTGTACTGATCAGAGTAGTTTTAATGCAACATACTTTATACTTTTACTTGAGTATTTTTACTTTGACTTTGTGCCCCGTTACATTGACTTTCAATCCGATGGCTACATTTATTTATATCATCACTACATTTATCAATGATCTAAATATGTTTTGACTGTTAGAGACTTTTTCCAGCGGCCACTGTCACTGGAGTCTGTTGTTTGACTCCATCTAACCAATCAAACGGAGCCTGGAAGTCACATGACCACACTCAAACCACACACTGGAAGAACGTTTAAATGTTTACTTGCAGACTAGGGAAAAGAACATTTATACCATGTACTGCCATCTATGTCAGTATAAATTTTCACAATTCAGCCTACAAAAAAATCCACCTCTAATTAAAGAAAATATGCAGCAAGTTGTAGATGTTGTTTGTGTTTTTGCTGCACATTGGCTAACAATAGCCTTGCTATTACATCATAAATGACTGTAAAATGTGCATTTTTTTGTCGTGTATACTGTAGTATTGATTTTCTTTCCCACTCAAACGCGCACACAGTCTTGCTACGTTGTAACTTATTAAGACATTAGAGGGGTCCACCCATCCATCCATCTTCTTCCGCTTATCTGAGGTCGGGTCGCGGGGGCAGCAGCCTAAGCAGGGAAGCCCAGACTTCCCTCTCTTCAGCCACTTCGTCCAGCTCCTCCCGGGGAATCCCGAGGTGTTCCCAGGCCAGCCGGAAGAGATAGTCTTCCCAACGTGTCCTGGGTCTTCCCTGTGACCTCCTACCGGTCGGACGTGCCCGAAACACCTCCCTAGGGAGGCGTTCGGGTGGCATCCTGACCAGATACCCGAACCACCTCATCTGGCTCCTCTCGATGTGGAGGAGCAGCGGCTTTATTTTGAGCTCCTCCCGGATGACAGAGCTTCACACCCTATCTCTAAGGGAGAGCACCGCCACCCAGCGGAGGAAGCTCATTTCGGCCGCTTGTACCCGTGATCTTGTCCTTTCGGTCATAACCCAAAGCTCATGACCATAAGTGAGGATGGGAACGTAGATCGACCGGTAAATTGAGAGCTTTGCCTTCTGGCTCAGCTCCTTCTTCACCACAACGGATCGATACAGTGTCCGCATTACTGAAGACGCCGCACCGATCCACCTGTCGATCTCACTATCCACTCTTCCCTCACTCGTGAACAAGACTCCAAGGTACTTGGACTCCTCCACTTGGGGCAAGATCTTCTCCCCAACCCGGAGATGGCACTCCACCCTTTTCCGGGCGAGAACCATGGACTCGGACTTAGAGGTGCTGATTCATATCCCAGTCGCTTCACACTCGGCTGCGAACCGATCCAGTGAGAGCTGAAGATCTTGGCCAGAAGAAGCCATCAGGACCACATCATCTGCAAATAGCAGAGACCTAATCCTGCAGCCACCAAACCAAATACCCTCAACGCCCTGACAGCACCAAGAAATTCTGTCCATAAAAGTTATGAACAGAATCGGTGACAAAGGGCAGCCTTGGCGGAGTCCAACCCTCACTGGAAACGGGTCCGACTTACTGCCGGCAATGCGGACCAAACTCTGACACTGATCATACAGGGAGCGGACCACCACAATCAGACAGTCCGTTACTCCATACTCTCTGAGCACTCCCCACAGGACTTCCCGGGGTACACGGTCGAATGCCTTCTCCAAGTCCACAAAGTACATGTAGACTGGTTGGGCAAACTCCCATGCACTCTCAAGGACCCTGCCGAGAGTATAGAGCTGGTCCACAGTTCCACAACCAGGACGAAAACCACACTGTTCCTCCTGAATCCGAGGTTCGACTATCCGGTGTAGCCTCCTCTCCAGTACACCTGAATAGACCTTACCGGGAAGGCTGAGGAGTGTGATCCCAGGATAGTTGGAACACACCCTCCTGTTCCCCACCATAAGTATTATTGTCATCCAATCGTGGCATTTGCACAACAACACCAGAGTTCAATATGCAGTGACATAGATGCTGCTAAAACAACTCTTTGTATGCACTCTGAATCAATCTGCGACAGTGTAGGTGTACCTAATGGTGTGACCGGGTGAATCTATACAATGTTTTTTTAACTTTATTTTGAAATGTGTCTGTAAAATAAAAATACAAAATATTGGTGATGACTGACTCAAAAACTGGTTTATAAAAGTGACTGTGGAGCAAAATTTACCCAACGTTTACACCAAAGCATAGCCAATACATATTATCTAGACCAAGGGTGTCAAACTCATTTTAGCTCAGGGGCCACATGCAGGAAAATCTATTCCCAAGGGGGCCAAACTGGTAAAATCATGGCATGAAAACATAAAAATAAAGACAACTTCAGATAGTAGTCTTTGTTTAAAAATAGACCAAGCATATTCTGAAATTGTACATATCATAAGTTTTTTTTTACACTTATATGTTACGGTAATTACTGTATTCATTTTCCCTCAACTGAAGTAATAATCATTAAGTGGTTTATTCTTCAGAAATGTAGCATCATCTAAAACAAAACTAATTTGCAGTAATTTCATTATTTCACACATGTCTTTACAAGAGGATACATATTATATTTTATTTATGTCCACCCAGGAAATGTGTCCCCACGTAATATGTACAACATGAACACATGTTGAAGGGGGTGCAGATATGTCACAGGTTACATTACCAACGACAGATTTGACAATTGAGGCATGAACGTAACATTCCACAATTTGTATCATTATTATCACTTATAAAAGGGGTAGGGAACCTATGGCTCTAGAGCCAGATGTGGCTCTTTTGATGACTGCATCTGGCTCTCAGATGAATCTTAGCTGACATTACTTAACAGGATAAGTACTGAATAATTCCGCTGGTAATCACAGTGTTAAAAATAACGTTCAAAATATAAAACATTTTCATGCATTTTAATCCATCCATCCGTTTTCTAACGCACCTGTTCAAGAAGTCGCATTAATGGTAAGAAGTATTTTATTTATTATTGCTTAGCTTCAGAATAACAATGTTATTAAAAAGAATGAGAGACTTATTATACTCTAAAAATGTTGGTTTTACTTAAAAATGCACGCATTTAGTTGTATTCAGTGTTAAAAAAAATATTATATAGCTCTCCCGGAAATACATTTTAAAATATTTGGCTTTCATGGCTCTCTCAGCCAAAAAGGTTCCCGACCCCTGACTTATAAGCAGCGTAAGTACACTACCGTTCAAAAGTTTGGGGTCACATTGAAATGTCCTTATTTTTGAAGGAAAAGCACTGTACTTTTCAATGAGGATAACTTTAAACTAGTCTTAACTTTAAAGAAATACACTCTATACATTGCTAATGTGGTAAATGACTATTCTAGCTGCAAATGTCTGGTTTTTAGTGCAATATCTACATAGGTGTATAGAGGCCCATTTCCAGAAACTATCACTCCAGTGTTCTAATGGTACAATGTGTTTGCTCATTGGCTCAGAAGGCTAATTGATGATTAGAAAACCCTTGTGCAATCATGTTCACACATCTGAAAACAGTTTAGCTCGTTACAGAAGCTACAAAACTGACCTTCCTTTGAGCAGATTGAGTTTCTGGAGCATCACATTTGTGGGGTCAATTAAACGCTCAAAATGGCCAGAAAAAGAGAACTTTCATCTGAAACTCGACAGTCTATTCTTGTTCTTAGAAATGAAGGCTATTCCACAAAATTGTTTGGGTGACCTCAAACTTTTGAATGGTAGTGTACGTAGTGTCCAAACACGGAAGTGTTGCCTCTATCTTAACACAGCAGATAGCTCCGCCCCATCTGAAGTCATGCACACTCTCGCGGCAGGGAATAATAATAATAATTTTAGCACCGGTACCAAAATATTGATATTGGGTAAACACTAACGGTACTTTGACTAAAGTACAATTTTGGGCTACTCAGCCCCATAAATCTGGTTCTTAGTAATATCAAATTTGAAAATCTAAAAGTTTTTACACTACCAGGTATTGTGGGGAACTCATGACCAAACACATGAACTTTTCACAAAATTAAAATAAATAAATAAATAAATAAAACAGAGGCTTTAAATTGCATCCTTCAGGTCTAAAATAACAGCTGTATATAAACATATAATAGGAACAAGAGAGGGGGAGGGGGTGGTGTCAGTAAGATAAAATGGCTTAAGCTCTTTTGCAGTAATTGGCTGAATGGCAAGGGCAGCAGAAAAAAACGTACAGGCAGACAACAGTGTGAAGGGGACTCGGTCACAGTGCAAAACTAAACCCTCAGCACCAAGGCAGAGGTAAGCAGACCAGTGCGAGTGAGCCTGTAAAGGTGTCGGTCTGCTACATCTAAACTAGCATGAGGCACTGGTCTTTGCCTAGTAGGCTGCCGGATCACAGTTCATTTTTCTGGACAAGTTAAGTAAATAACCCAAGCAAGCATGCAAAGACAGTGTCAGGGAAAGAAAAATCCCCCAAAGTCACAGTGGTGACACTCTAATAAATCCAATCAAAGTGAATGGGGGTGGAGGGAGAGAGAGAGAGAGAGAGAGAGACAGAGAGACAGAGAGAGAGAGAGAGAGAGAGAGAGAGAGAGAGAGGGGGAAGATATCCTCTTTGCAGCCTGTGAGTGTCCAACAGCATTGATGCAATAACACCTCATTCAGTGTGTAGCCCTTCTCAAAGGACAGGCGGGGATAACACTTTAAACCCCGTGGCTTTATCTCCTGCAGATTTTCCATAAAATGACAAGCCAGGGAGTCGGGGCCATGTGACTACCATGTAGGTCAGGGCAGATGGGGGGTTAAAGTGTGAGGGAGGTAAAGGCAGAGAGACGGAGTGGGGGAGGATTTATAATGTATCTGTGGAAAATAGCGAGCGCAAACCAGATTAGATCAATTAAGATTCTGTCTGTTTCTGGTGCCAAATAGACAGCCAGGCGATCAACAGATGACGAAAAAAAATTAAATGTTGACTTTACTTTTGGAACTTTCAGATTTTAATGTCATCCATACCAACACAAATATATTTTGTGTGTTTAACACAAAATATCCAAGAATAGAAACGATCCATTTTGTCTTGGCCTCTCTATTACTTGCATGTTATTTGCCGTTGGTGGGTGGTCTCAAATTGTAACTCCTGAAAAAAAAAAAAAAAATTGCAACTCCTGCAAATAGCAGAACATCACAAATATGCCTTTCTACAAGATCTATGCTGTAGCTCTTCTTTGTTGAATTTATTGAGAATCACAGTGGAAATGTAACGTGAACAGTTCTGGACTGACCTGATCAGCACTGCACCACTCTGCTTATAGACATTGGCATCAAAATCAAGGTCCTCCATCATTGGATTTCAGCACATTGTCTCGACTGATCATATTTTGTTCATTCCACCATTATTTTTGTGTTGTTGATCCTACACATTAAGGGAAAAATGCATCTCTGTCATTTCATCAGCCTAAAAATGCCGGTCACAAAGGGAACCTCTAACCTGGTACTTCTCAAGTAGGGAAGGAGTGTGAGTTGGCAGGCGTTTGAGTATTAGGCTATGTTCACACTGCAGGTCAGTTCTGATTTTTTTTGCCCGTTTGTGATAGGGGATTGTTACGAGGGCTGTCAAACAGTTAAAATATTTCATTGTGATTATTCACAGTTTGTTCATAGTTAACTTAAAATTAATCGCAATAATTACAGATCAATATCATTTTTCGTACCTTAAAACAGATGATTTTCAAGTTTTTATTACCATGACTGGATAATTAGTTAATCACATGTTTTTTAAACATTATGCTTTTTTAAACAGCTCAACACAAAATGGACATAAACACACTTTTAATGACAATAAAAAAAATACCTGCAGATTATGTATTTTGTAGGAATATAGAATATATATTCCTTTAATAAAAGCACTTGCATTCAGGAGAGAGGAGCTACACTTCCATGTTTAGATACCAGTTCCACGCATTAATAACACAAAATGTAGATAGTTACGATCATGCTTTGATTGTCAATTATGTTTGGTAACGTAATCTGGGATATTTCTACCTGAATAAATGCTTCTGATATTCTGTACATTTGATATTGTACAAATTAATGTTATTTATATCTCTGCATGACAATGCTTTAACATTCTCTATTAATAAAATGTAATATTCAGTCTGCTAAACATTCTGTATTTGAGGACTATCAATCAGAATAGGTTATAAAAGAATATACACTTTATTTCAATCTGCCAGAAAACATTTACCGTATTTTTCGGACTATAGGTCGCAGTTGTTTTCATAGTTTGGCCGGGGGTGCGACTTATACTCAGGAGCGACTTATGTGTGAAATTATTAACACATTACCGTAAAATATCAAATAATATTATTTAGCTCATTCACGTAAGAGACTAGACGCATAAGATTTCATCGGATTTAGCGATTAGGAGTGACAGATTGTTTGGTAAACGTATAACATGTTCTATTTGAATGACTCTTACCATAATATGTTACGTTAACATACCAGGCACGTTCTCAGTTAGTTATTTATGCGTCATATAACATACACTTATTCAGCCTGTTGTTCACTATTCTTTATTTATATTAAATTGCCTTTCAAATGTCTATTCTTGGTGTTGGGTTTTATCAAATAAATTTCCCCCAAAAATGCGACTTATACTCCAGTGCGACTTATATATGTTTTTTTCCTACTTTATTATGCATTTTCGGCCGGTGCGATTTATACTCCGGAGCGACTTATACTCCGAAAAATACGGCACTGAGGTAGAAATATCACAGATTACATTACAAAACATCTTTGACAAGGCATGATCATAATGTAAAACCATTGTTCATTTTATTATGGTAGTCATACCGTATGTGACGCGGAGCACTATTATTGTAAAGGATGTGATTGGTATTAAAAAAGGTGTCTTGATGAAACTCATGAAAGGTGATTCTAAACTTCTTGTCTACCGTCTTTTTTCTCCTGAGCTTGTATTCCAGTTTACTAAAGCAGTTAGTGTAACAACATACATTTTATGTTATTAATGCACTCAACTGTAATCTAAACACGGACGTGAAGCTCCCCCTCTCTGAAGCGGCAAAGTCAACCTACAGGCGTTCGCTCCAATGATGTCGTCTCAGGGCGATCGAAGATAAAGTAGTCCAGTCTTGTCGGGAGAACAACTTGCCATGGCTTTGCATTTGAGATTTGCATAATGTCATTTATTTGTTGTGCATTTCTGCTCGCTATTTTAAAGCTTGTGGCTGCACAGTACATTTTCCACACTACGGAATCAACCGAGGGTAGAAAAAGAGTCAGGACGCATGACTGCGCGTTAAAATATAGCTCTGTTAAAGGAACTTACAGTTAACGCGTCATTATCTAGGCCACAAGTAAGTGTTTTAAATGTAGATTAAAATCATCATACTGTAGGTCCTCTTTAACTTAGAAATTGTTTAAAGTTGTTGAAGTTGTTATCTTAGCTCTTTTTTTTTATATTAATTTATTAATCAATCAACAAAACAATACACAACAATACCACAATAATGCAATCCAATTTCAAAACCAAACCCGTGCCAGCAACCTTAAGAACAACAATAAACAGAGCACTTGAGAGCAATTGAGGACACACAAACATGACACGGAACAATCCAAATGTAGTGAAACAAAAATGAACATTATCGACAACAGCATCAATATTAGTAACAATTTCAAAATAGCAGTGATTAAAAAACCCTCCTTGATATTATCATTAAAAACATTAATAACAAAAAATAATTTAAAAAAAATTAGAAATGAACAATAGTGTCACAGTGGCTTACACTTGCATCACATCTCATAAGCTTGCTAGCTCATTTAAAAAAAATCTATTTTGATAGTTAGCTCATTGAATGCAAAAACATGGTGCCAGAAACATGCACTGTAGTTTGTAGGGATAAATAAACAAATACATATTATCAGGTTCTCAATAGTATTTTAATTCAGGGAAGGCATTAAAATGCTCTGTCCCTCAAGGGCACATGAGAGAAAATAATTGAGAACCACTGATCTAACCTCAAGATCTTGGTTTCTATGAAAGCATATTTTCTGGCGAACTGGTTGTTCATTATCGATGACATTTTCAAAATTGCGAGATATGTCAATATTGTGAGGCTCATTGGGCTTGTATAATTGAACCTATGGGCCCTTGTTTTCCATATGCTGACGGCATAGAGGTTCCCAGTGGAATACCAGTGACGCTTGATGGAATACAAAAGATGGACAGGATAAAGCTTTGTGTCTTTAACTGACCTTGACCTATTTTTTGACGTGTGTCCTTAGTCAATCAAATCATTCACTTTTGATCACAAACAACAAAGGGAATTGGCCAAATGTGTCCAAAAGCTTGAGTGCAATCAACATGTTCATACAAGCTCAGAGCCTCACTGACGGGCTTTGAGTGACCTGTCTTAAATCAAACTCAAAAGGGCTATCCCTATGAACGTCCAATCGATCATTTCTAGCATCTATCCATGCATAAGAGCTTGTTGCCATTGATTTTTTTTCCTTCTTTGCAGTGGAAAAAATAATAGAGCTGATATGAATTACAGGGTATCTTGCCTCAATTCATCAAAACAACTCAGATAGTACTTGCTGTTGCCAAGGAAACGATAATGGTTTTTTCCAGGTTTTCAACAATCAATTAATTCAATGCATTAAAGGCCAGTGTTTACATAGTCCGTTGAAATTACCAACATGTATCCTGGTAGTTCATGGCATCCATAGCAATGCATGGGCTTCTCAAGTTCAAACGTTAAACAAGAGGTAGTATATAAATGATCACAACATATTTTCTTATTAGGAGTGTCTCAATACAATTTTTTCACTTCCAATTCGATACTGATAATGGAGCATTGGCTGATACCAATAATAACCTTATGGGAAACTGGATATTAAAGTAACTGTGTAAAAAAGGGGGGCGGGGGGATTCAAAAAGTGTATACTTATTCCCATTACCCTTTTGAGATATGTTTCATTGAATTATATTTTATTTAATTTTATTAATTAAATTTTCTTTTCTTTTTTGTGAAATAATAATATTGCCATTGAGCATAAGACTGTTCAATGGAGATATGTATGTATATTATGCAATACATGTGTGATGTGGAGCTGACTATGACATACTCAATAAACAACAACACAATATGACATAGGCACAAATCATAGTAAATGCTTGTATTATTTTGTAGTTTGGGTTGTTAAAAAAGGGCTCGATTGTGCGCAATTACTCAGAGAACAATGGGAGGTATGAAAAACACTAACCTTATAACAGATTTATGCTTTTGAAGTGGAGTGATCATTTGTTTTTGGCGAAACCTAGTGGTCGTTAATTCGTTGAATTAAGCCCATGACTCAAAAAGTTGAATCATCCAGACACGTTTGTTGGATACTGCAGTGGTCCCCAACCCCCGGGCCGCGGCCCGGTACCGGTCCGTGGACCGATTGGTACAGGGCCGCGGCCGCACAAGAAATGTAAAAAAATAATAATATATTTTTTTTTTTTTATTAAATCAACATAAAAAAAACAATACATACATTATATATCAATATAAATCGATACAGTCTGCAGGGATACAGTCCGTAAGCATACATGATTGTATTTCCTTATGAAAAAAAAAATATATATATATATATATATATTTTTTTTTACTACCCCTCCCCCCCGGTCCGTGGGACAAATTTTCAAGCATTGACCGGTCCGCAAGTACAAAAAGGTTGGGGACCACTGGGATACTGGATACTTTCTAATAGGCTTCTACTATGGAGACTTTGTATCTGTAAATAATATGCAACTACAATTATTTAATACAGTCTTCGCCACATCGCGCTTCAAACATTGTGGCTTTACCACATTGCTAATTTTTGGGGGATATATATTTTAAAGCATATACTTTTTGGTCCTAAATTTGCATTTTTAAGCAAAAAAAAAGACTAAATACTGTATTTTTCTGACCATAATGCGATTATAAGGCGCACTGCTGATGAGCGGGTCTTTTCAGGTCTATTTTCATACACAAGATGCACCGGATTATAAGGCGCTTTAAAGAGGTCGTATTATGATGTTTTTTTCTAAATTTAAAACACTTCCTTGTGGTCTTTATAACATGTAATGGTGGTTATTTGGTCAAAATGTTGCATAGATTATGTTTTACAGACCATCTTCAAGTCGCTTTCTGACAGTCGCTTCAGGATGCATAGTTTTGTGGGCGGTCCTATTTAAATAGCTCCACTTCGACGGCGTCTTCTCCCCGTCATCTTTGTTGTACCAGTGTAGTGTGCAAGGACGGGAGTCGAAGAAATGTCAAAAGATGGAGCTAACTGTTTTAATGACATTCAGATTTTACTTAAATCAATAACGTAGCAGCGTCTTCTCCTCCTTGGATCATTAGTGCAACAACAACGACGGAAATGTGTCCTGTGAAAAATCGTCCGACCAGAACTCTCTAATAACTAAAGTTCCGTGGGTGAATTATGTAAACCCACTACACTGGTAGTTTTTAGCGCTTCCATAGCGAGATATAAGTACAACTTTACGCTACTTTATATTAGAAATGGCAACAGCGAACAATGAATGCCCCATAACAACAGGATAGAGAAAAAGAAGAAGCTTATCGACTATGGTTTCGGCATGGACTACAATGGCAGACGTGCGCACATTTTCAAGACTTATACAGATCCCAAATACACATCAGCAGGTACCAGAAGGTAAAATAAGTTGATTTTGCATAATAATGTGAAACAAAACGCCAGGTAATATGTCTGCTAAATTGGTGCCATTTTGGTGTCCTTTACACACACCACAACAAAACCCGTATGTTGAATCACAGTACGTCTGACTACTCCGACAATCCATCAAGCGGTGTGGCTTCATAGCTTACCAAAGTCATACTAAAATATTTTGACAGATTTTTGAGCGCCGTGTGTAATGTTCTATAATCTCAATGGAACATTTAAAGTTTTGGTGTTGTTTACTGGTGTCATCTTGCTGTCTACACGTATCTCGTATGCGTGACTACTGGTCACACTTATCACTACACCATGTACCAAATAAAATAGCTTTGAGGTCGGTTAGCACAACCATAATTATTCCGTACATTAGGCACACCGGGTAATAAGGCGCACTTAGTACTTATCTGTAGCTTGTGTGCTACTGTGTTCTTAACTATTGTGTACTGTAGCTGCTATAGCCTATAGCATACCATGTTCACTTTTTGTAATTGACTTTACTAAAATACAAGAAAATACTTACTTTGTGTGATTATTGAAGTACCTTTTGCTGATAACTGGCTGTCCAGCTATGCACAACTAAACATGCTGTAGGACTGCTTGTATTGGAGATTATATCAGAGATTTTAGATACAAGCCGGTATCATCTGAAACGTGTTTTGTTGCTCACATAGGACTGATGGATTGGTACACCCTAATTCTTGTAAAACTATACATTCATTTAAAAAATGACATAATTCCATAGTCTAATCACAGAGGAAATTGTCACAAATTATATCAAATTTACTGTTTTCCTTTATCTTTGGGTGAAGAATGACAGTCACTATTAATGCAACTGCACTTTGGATTTGAAAATACATTTAAGCTTTGTGAAATGTGTGCCTGTGATATTCATATTTCAAGTTATGCTAACTGTATTGGGGACACCCTGTATCTCTAGTAGTATTTTCAATTAAGTGGGGCAGCATATTATGCTTAATAGGCAATAATATAAAGAAAAATAATCAATTGACAGTTTCTATCCACTTGTACAGTAAGTGGATGTCATTATCTATGAAGATTTTCTCTAAGCTCTAGACTGATCAGTGTTATTGGAGTGACACTTCTCCTAAAGCCTTGTGACATTAAGCCTTCACAAGACACGTATTACAGTACATAGGTGTGTCAATTCAGGATTTTAGCAATTTAGAGTTTCCTAAACCTTGTCAAGAAATTAATAATTGTTTTCTTTACAAGACTCTAACTTACAAAAAAATTAAAAAATTGAAATTAGGTGCGTTCATTGCTAATAAGACATTTAACTGAAAATCAACATATACAAATCAGTGAAAGTATTTTTTTAAGTAATAAGAAAATTGAAAAACTGCCTAATCAAGTATTTGGGTTTTTTCCCACAACTGCTGTTTTATGAATGCTGATGCACATATTTGTTTTATGTATTATTGTTACAGGTCAGTACTTTTAATCAATATATAATTGTCCCCCTCGCTCCGTAGAACAGTATATTTATATTTATTTGACAAAAGACCAAAAAAAGCCTATTTAAATGCCTTAAAGCCCAACACTCCCAGCCAATCCACATCTGTGGGCTGAAAATAATATGATGCTCCATCTTTCAAAGATGTACTTTTCCTAAAGCATTGTTGATTGCCCTGTGTCCATTACTTGGAAGGATTATGATAATATTCCACATTGTGCTCGGCGTGATGCACAGGAAATTCAATACTCAAAAGGTTAATGCAATCAATTAGGATGACAAAGGAGTAAAGTAAAACCCTCCTGCTCGTGGAAAAAAAGAGACAGGAAGCAGAGAGGGGAGAGAAAAGGTATTGAAAGCTTGAATGGGTGCACCGAGAGAAAAGAGCCACTTGAAACGACAGAAAAATGGCATTTATTCGCCATGTATCGACGAAAGGCGACTTAATGAAATATACACACACAAAGATGGTAGAAAAAAATAAGATACGGTGAATTGCATTCAGCACTAAAGCTGTGAGTGAACAATACAGGAGCAACAGTTTTGTTTGAGGTGATCAGATATCTGATCCACAGTGTAGCGTTCATCGTGCATTATGGACTTTTCCTCATTCGGAGTCAAGTTGTCTCAGCGCTCGCACGTGGGTTACTAGGACTGACCGTTAACAGCATGACAAATGTGTATGGGAAAGCTACCTTTTGTTATTTGGATACATTGTATTACTGCTATATAACACAAAACAGCATGATCATTGCAGATTAGTGAATCAATCTGGATGGCAGCCCTGAGCTCTTCCAACCCTGACAATAATCCTTATTATCTTTTCAGGCACCCTCTGTCAAAATTGTGATGCATTCATTTACATTTCAGCAATCCTCTGTTGCTAATTGTTATGTTATGAAAGCCCGGGTAGCGATATTCAGCCAACGTCTGCAACGCCTATTTTCTGCCAATATGTTGTGCAAGAAGAAAAGCCTAAAACCTTGTAATCCACTTAGGTAAGGCGGTAGACTTACCTACTTTTGCAAACACACAACCACATAAATCCACTGCACATTCGCACTCTTTAATACTGCCAAGGTTAAAACAATAATGCAAGACTCATCCTATTTTGCAAAAGACAAGTTTTAATATGCTGCATAAGTCAGAGCTCTGTACGTCTTCTACACCCAGGTTGCATGACGTCTGCCAAAAGTTCAGCTGGAAAAATAGGAAATATTTTCACCACTCTTGGTTGGTCTGCACAACTAGAACAACAAGCCCCTTTTCACACCACCTTTATAGAGCCAGTCATGTTGCGCCTTTTTCAGCATTGTTAGTCTGTATGAAAAACACCGTAACGGCAAATATCTGAGGCAGTATCAGAGGCGTAGGATATACCTGTGTAAGACTAATTTCTTCTTCTCTGTTGTGTTGAAAGCTATTAGTATAGTATACGTCATAACAGATGCTGGAGTGGGCGTATCTAATCATCGCAAGATGCCTTGTCTTGCTTGAAAAAGTAACATTGTGTACAAACTGTGCTGGTGTATAAAGACACACAAGTCCAAACATGCTATCATTCTCCAAATGCTTCTAACTGCATATGTTGCATCAGGACTCACTATTGTTTTTGAATTGAATCACTGCAGGGCTGTCATTGACCGAGGATTTCTATAGTCAATTCCTATTTAATTAGATTTTGCCCATAGTCCACGATCAGTCCACTATGGGGAACATTTACAACGTCATTTTATTTTGTTAGATTTCTTTAAGACCACAGCTAATGGGGATCCCCACAAATAAACGGATCTAATTTCACCTCAAAGAAAAAGGCTAACAAACCAAACCAATAAAGCACTATAGAGATTAGATGGTTTAGTGAGGTCCTCGGAAGAACCTGCTTTGGCTCTAGAGGAGC
>NC_084737.1:69580817-69600817 GCF_033978785.1 Entelurus aequoreus
TTATACTATAAAGTTATTTTCCATTTAACTTCACCAGTTTTAGATTATTTTTATTCAAAATCGCTGAATTTTCACATTTGCCGTTCAAATACTGAGAAGAGACGATGCGGTGATCAGCAGCCAGTCACTGCGTTGTGCCTCAACATGGATTGCGGACTCGGTTAACTGCTGGCCTGCTGTGCAGTGAGACCGTTTTGCTATATGAACTATATTATACATTTCCATAGTTTAGTTAGCTGAGGTATATAATGTACAGTGTATTTTGTCAACAACTGTATGTGTGTAAGTATTTCTTGTGCTGAGCAATCATAAAACGGCTGCAAAAGACGCACTGGCTGAGGCTCGCAGTAATCCCTCCTCCTGGTGGTAGAGAATGCACTCCCGCCGTAGAATGCACCCCCTGACGGGATTGTTATATCAACTAAAGCCCACACTTAAACTTTCCACGTGCAAGATTGAATCTATTTAAAAAAGTTATTTAATAACAAGCCAAAAAGTGCAAAAACCATAATGTTCGTGTTGGAGGAGTTGTGAATGACTGCAGGGCCACAACATTAGGTACACCTGCAGACTGCAGCACGGATTTCATATTTCATTCATTCACAACTCCTCCAACATGAACATTATTGTTTTTGCACTTTTTGGCTTCTTATTAAATAAATTTTTTAAATACATTCAATCTTGCACGTGGAAAGTTTAAGTGTGGGCTTTAGTTGATATAACACTCCCGTCAGGGGGTGCATTCTACGGCAGGGGTGCATTAATCCAGCACAACAGCGGCGCATGGACTTCATTTATAAGTAAAGGTAAGACCATAATAACGTTTTTTTATCAAATGTGCTTTTTTGTGTGCTACAGTTTGTATGTGTAAAGTTAAAGTTAAGTTAAAGTACCAATGATTGTCACACACACACTAGGTGTGGTGAAATTTGTCCTCTGCATTTGACCCATCCCCTTGCTCACCCCCTGGGAGGTGAGGGGAGCAGTGGGCAGCAGCGGCGCCGCACCCGGGAATAATTTTTGGTGATTTAACCCCCAATTCCAACCCTTGGTGCTGAGTGCCAAGCAGGGAATAATGCTGGTATGAGCTTTTAAACATAACCCGTTAACTGCTGCCAATCAAATGGTGAATAAGATACTCTTTAGGGTTCATATGTTTGTAAATCTGACTGTGATGAAGTCAGTGCCTCACCAGCCATGAACCTCACCGCACGTCACTGTACCCCAGTGACTTTGATCTGATAATATGCACAAAAGTTGACACAAACAGGTTTGAATGGCTAATCAAGGTTCCAATTCTCATCTGTGACCTGTTTGTTTGTAATTAATGTGTGTATAAAAGGTCAGTGAGTTTCTGGGCTTTTGAAAGACCATTGCATCTTTCATGCAGTGCTGCACAGATGTTTCTGGATTCTGAGTCATGGGGAAGGCAAAATAATTGTCAAAGGATCTGTGAGAAAAGGTACTTGAACTGCATAAAACAGGAAAGGGCTATAAAAAGATATCCAAGGAATTAAGAATGCCAATCAGCTGTGTTCAAACGCTGATTAAGAAGTGGAAAATGAGGGATTCAGGTAGACCAGCAAAAATTTCAGCCACAACAGCCAGGAAAATTGTTCGAGATGCAAAGAAAAATCCACAAATAACTTCAGCTGAAATACAGGACTCTCTGAAAAATTGTGGTGTGGCTGTTTCACGATGCACAATAAGGAGGCACTTGAAGAAAAATGGGCTGCATGTTCGAGTCGCCAGAAGAAAGCCATTCATGCGCAAACGTCACAAAGTATCCCGCTTACATTACGGAAAACAGCACAGAGACAAGCCTCAAAACTTTTGGAACAAAGTAATTTGGAGTGATGAGACCAAAATTGAACTTTTTGGCCACTCGACCATGCAGCCCATTTTTATTCAAGTGCCTCCTTATTGTGCATCTTGAAACAGCCACACCACAATATTTCAGAGAGTCCTGTATTTCAGCTGAAGTTATTTGTGGATTTGTCTTTGCATCTCGAACAATTTTCCTGGCTGTTGTGGCTGAAATTTTTTTTTAAAAATTGGGACTCCCCGAGGGCCGGATCTTGGACGCTGGCGGGCCAGAGGCCCAGTGAGGGAGGCCTCCTGTCCAAGCAAACGAGTCCCACCAGAGCCTACAACTGTGGTCTGTTCAAGGTGTGCGGCCGCACGGCAAGCGAGTAAACTACATATTTGTTATGTTTGTTGTCGTTTGTTATCAATGACTGCTTTTCGAGTTAATTAATGTGTTTCTATATTACATTTTATATATTATAAACATTCTCAGTATTAGAAACTCTAAAGCATTTCTTCAGGCGACAATAAAAAGGCGCCATGCCAGAAAGTACAAACTCTATATAGTGGTATAAGCGGTAACCAAGGTTTTAATGTTTTAACTCTAAGAATTTCACTTTTTCACGGGCGAAACTGCTGGAACTTGACCTACATCAAATTTCTCTGTTTGGGAATTTTCAGGTCCGGGATCACAGTCAAAGAAACAATGGAGCAAAATGGGCTTTGAAGTCAGTGTTGAATGAAAACCGTGGGGCTGACACATGAAATGCCCTCACAGCTGGGCTGCCCTCCGTCCACAGAAAAACAAATACTTTGAGAGAGGGGGACACGCCGCTCCTGTCTGAGCTCCATAGGGTCGGGAGGTGGGCTTTCATGATGTGCCCGTAATGATGGATGGATTCAGAGGAAAGTCTATTCACATGGAGATGTTACATCATAAATATTTACACAGGGCTGCCGTATCCATGTAGCCTTTGCTTGTTTTGACACACTGGAAAAAATTTAAAGGACAAAAACTGAAAGAGAAAAGTGGGATGGGAACATGAAGGAAGACTCATTTTTCTTTTGATAATATCCTGTGTGAAGTAATAATACTAATTATGTTTCGAAGGGTTCTTTTTTTTCTTCCAGTGAGGCAAATCAGCTTTATTCACAGTAAAATATAGACGTTTATCTTCAACTAATACTGAATGAAATGGCTCTGGGGCATTAAAGCAACACCCTGCGTAAAAACAGCGTAAGTTAAAAGGGACTTGTTTTTTTTGTCATTCCTGACTTATAAATATTGTTACAATGTTGGATACCCATATTAAATGCCAAAGCATTAAATATATGAGTTCATGCGTTTGGGTGCAAGCTTACACACAGTCTTGGATCATTCTAAATGCTCTGTTTTGCAGTCGGGAAATGTTGTGAGGTAAGGTGTAAGGTGGACATACAGTAATTATTTAGACATTGGGGAAAGCTACTAGCCAGAAGGGGAAGAACTTTGTATGAGGCCAGCTGAGATTGAGGAAACACACAAATGGTACGATCAAGTATTATTTTCGTCTAATCTTGGCATGCGCACAATAACACAGACGTGCGACATACATTGACATAAATGCTGCCAATTACAAAAATATTTTTTATGCTACCGATATGAGTGTGTGCATGTGTACTTAATTGTGACCAGGTGAATCTATACAATGTTCATGAAGTTTTTTTACGACCTTGTCTGGGGAAAAAAAAGCAGTGACAACTTCAAGTTTACATTTTCCAAAAATAAATGATGACACAGCGGGTTGGGTATGGTTTCATTTGCAATCTGTTTATCTTGCAGACATAGAGAAACATATTATAGATGTGACTGTGGAGTAAAATGTACACTAAAGAAGAAGATCCAATACATATTATCTAGACCAGGGCTATTTAACATGGGCACAATCCGGCCGGGAGTGACATCATACTGGCTCCTGAGTTCAGTTCAAAGCTTGGGAGACAAACATTTTTTTCCTAAACACCTAAGAGTGTTCCTGTTGTATAGAGGAAAGTTCGACATTTTTTTGGAAAACTCACATTTTTGCAACAGTTTCTTTAAAAACACTAGAGTGCTGTCATAAGGATGATCTCTGACTACATTTTTTGCAGACGGTTCTTAAAAACAGCAGAGCGCTCCTCTAACTCCAACAAAAAACATAGACCAAAATCAAACGTGTACTGTAGAGGACGCTGTTCCTCCAGAATGTACAAAATAAGACTAATACTGAAGGAGAAGTCTGACCCTCCTTTCTGGAAATGTGGCCCCCCAGAAAATTGAATTGAACATCTCTAATCTAGACCAAAAGGGAGTATTTTTCAATGCAGATTAAAATCATCATAGTGTCGCAAACTCGCATGGCTGCAGTTGTAGTGACCCCAAGATGCAGGAACCAGGAGAACCGAGATCAGGTAAGAGGATTTTAATATTATTTAAACAAAAGGAAGCAGTCGTGCATGTAGGTTCTAAACATTAATCAATCCTCGAGCACCGAGGAGCACGCGAGACAGGCATAAATAGAAACATGCTGATTGGCAGCAGGTGTGGACTGGCTGCCAATCAACAGCAGGTGAGGAGAAAACAGCGCTCAGCAGGACAAGCAGGAAATAGAACCAAAAATAAAAGCACTGATAGAAAGTAAAAACAAAACAAGGAAGCACAAACAGAAATGAAGTGACAGATCGTCACACATAGGTCGCCTTTAAAGGCCTACTGAAAGCCACTACTACCGACCACGCAGTCTGATAGTTTACATATCAATGATGAAATCTTAACATTGCAACACATGCCAATACGGCCGGGTTAACTTATAAAGTGCAATTTTAAATTTCCCGGGAAATACCCGGCTGAAAACGTCTCGGTATGATGACGTTTGCGCGTGACGTCACAGATGGTAGCAGACATTTTGGAACAGCACGGTGGCCAGCTTAAGTCGTCTGTTTTCATCGCAAAATTCCACAGTATTCTGGACATCTGTGTTGGTGAATCTTTTGCAATTTGTTTAATGGACAATGAAGACAGCAAAGAAGAAAGCTGTAGGTGGGATCGGTGTATTAGCGGCTGGCTACAGCAACACAACCAGGAGGACTTTGAATTGGATAGCAGACGCGCTATCCGGCGCTAGCCGCCGACCGCACCGATGATGGTGGTGAAGTCCTCCGTCGCGCCGTCGATTGCTGGAACGCAGGTGAGCACGGGTGGTGATGAGCAGATGAGGGCTGGCGTAGGTGGAGAGCTAATGTTTTTAGCATAGCTCTGTCGAGGTCCCGTAGCTAAGTTAGCTTCAATGGCGTCGTTAGCAACAGCATTGCTAGACTTCGCCAGGCGGGACAGCATTAACCGTGTGGTTACAGGTCCAGGGTTTAGTTCAGTGTCTCCTGATAGTAGAAGTAATAGTAGTATTGTTGAGCTTCGGTCTATCCTTCCAGTCAGGGGCATGTTTCTTCTGTTTCTATCCGCAGTTAAGCACGATGCTATCACGTTAGCTCCGAAGCTAAAGTGCTTCGCCGATGTATTGTCATGGAGATAAAAGTCACTGTGAATGTCCATTTCCCGTTCTCGACTCTCATTTTCAAGAGGATATAGTATCCGAGGTGGTTTAAAATATAAATCCGTGATCCACAATAGAAAAATGAAAAAGTGTGGAATCCAATGAGCCCTTGTACCTAAGTTACGGTCAGAGCGAAAAAATATACATCCTGGCGTCCTGCACTGCACTCTAATCCTTCACTCTCACTTTCCTCATCCACAAATCTTTCATCCTCGCTCAAATTAATGGGGTAATCATAGCTTTCTCGGTCCGAATCGCTCTCGCTGCTGGTGGGAATGATTGTAAACAATGTGCAGATGTGAGGCGCTCCACAACCTGTGACGTCACGCTACTTCCGGTACAGGCAAGGCTTTTTTATCAGCGACCAAAAGTTGCGAACTTTATCGTCGATGTTCTCTACTAAATCGTTTCAGCAAAAATATAGCAATATCGCGAAATGATCAAGTATGACACATAGAATGGACCTGCTATCCCTGTTTAAATAAGAAAATTTCATTTCTGTAGGCCTTTAAAAGAATATCAGACTCAGTTTCCAAAAATCAATAATGGCCAGACCTGGATTGTTTTTTTTCTTAAAAGAATACAAGCACAGAGGCGCTGTCGGCCGCAAAACACGTACTAATGTTGTCACTTTACTTAAACAATGTGCTCGAGCCTAACAAGAAGGAAAGGGGAGACGTCACTGTTGGTAAGCAGCCTTATACGTTTCTGCTCAGTGAGCTCAATTAAAAGCCCAAATGTCCCTCGAGAATGTCTCTCGAACCAATAAAAACAAATTTGGCAGTTTAATTTTCTTCCCACTATCTAAGAGAGCGACTCCGCTGCGCTCCAAGAGTGTTTCTCTGGGCCTACGCTGCCTCCACAGGAGCCACGAGGATAGGGTTGGAGGGGGGGTAGGAGGTTTGGGGTGTCACGCCAACACTGCGCTAGAGTCAAGTCGCTCTTTATATGTTGCATTAACATTGATCAGAAAGCCAATTAAACTAACGATGTTGCTTCTATGTGGTTACACCAGGGAAACGTTTGGCTGGTATACAAGGTTGGCACTTGCAAAGGAACGTGTTCATTAATGCAGATCCACATGGAGATCAGACCATCAACACCTACACTTAACGCGCACAGCAGAGATGTCCAATGAGCTTTGGCGCTGAAATATGACGATCTTTATGGGAATACGTGCTAAGCGCAACTGTCGCGATTTCATGCACACTACTTTCTGGTGTGTGAGTGACACCATCAGACACAAAGGAGTGCGGCCGAGCACTCCGCCTCGATTCCTGACCACGCCAACCCTCAGCGGTAGCCGGGGGTCTCCGGGTTTGACAAGAGGCAGCCCACGATGTCACTACTGAATGTTGAGATCCCTCTTGACTAAGGGGCCAGGGGCAGGGGTTGTTGTCTGCATCCTCATGACAGACTCCCACATCAGCATTGTGCTCATACCAGCTAACATCATTAGCACACAAGGTTTCATCTCAAGGAGGAGGAGGAGGGTGGAGGGGGAAAAAAAACAACAACCCGGTTTCTTTAAGTCACAAGTCATTAGTGTCCTCTGGAGAGTCAAATTGTACAGAGGCAGACTTTTTATCAGCAAGAAAATGTTTTATGCTCTTGTTAATTTGGTGGATGTCATCTGTACTTAGATGTCTGTGTCTAATGTCTGCTTCAGTAATAAATGTGGAAAAAATTACATTATTTTGTCAACACGACAATGTGTCGCCCTGACAACCCCCACACACACGAGACATCAGCTTGAAATGAACACAACAGTGCGAACTAAAAAAAAACAGCACAAAAGTACAATATATGGACCTGTTGTTCCATAAACACCACTAGGCCTGGGCCGATAACAAATATGGCTCAACAATATATTGACCTATAAACAATATTATTCCTGTTTTTTTTTTTTTTAGACGAAATTAACCATTGTTGTAATGATAACCTGCTCAGTGGCCTAGTGCAGTGTTTTTCAACCTTTTCTGGGCCAAGGCACATTTTTTTCATTGAAAAAAATCCAGAGGCACACCACCAACAGAAAACATAAAAAAAATGAAACTCAGTAGCCGATATTGACAATAAAAAGTCGTTCTCGCAATTGTTGGATATGAATTGGACAAGTGGTAGAAAATGGATGGAATTGAAACCATAACCAACCATGCATCACTATAGCTCTCATCTCAAAGTAGGTGTACTGTCACAACCTGTTACATCACGCCATAACTTATTTTGAAGTTTTTGGTGTTTTCCTTTGTGTAGTGTTTTAGTTCTTGTCTTGCGCTCCTATTTTTGGTGGCTTTTCCTGTTTTGTTGGCATTTTCCTGTAGCAATTTCATGTCTTCCTTGAACGCTATTCCTCGCACCTGCTTTGTTTTCGCAATCAAGGCTATTTAAGTTGTGCGGACGCTATCCTTCTTTGCGGGGACATTGTTGATTGTCATGTCATGTACGGATGTACTTTGTGGACGCCGTCTGCTCCACACGGTGTAAGTCTTTGCTGTCGTCCAGCATTCTGTTTTTGTTTACTTTGCAGCCAGTTCAGTTTTAGTTTCATTTTGCATAGCCATCCCTAAGCTTCAATGCCTTTTGTTTATTTTTGGTTTAAGCATTAGATACCTTTTTACCTACACGCTGCCTCCCGCTGTTGTCTGCATATTGTGATCACAACAAACATCAACAAAGCAATTTACCTGCTGCCACCTACTGATATGGATACGCTGCCGAGCTCTAGACAGTGCAGAAACTCAACAACGGCCCTTTTACGGATTATAATTACTGGTTTGCAAAAAATATTTTTAACCCAATTAGGTGAAATTACATAATCTCCCACGGCACACCAGACTGTATTTCACAGCACACTAGTGTGCCGCGGCACAGTGGTTGAAACACACTGGCCTCGTGGTCGGTAGGTTGTGAGTTCAAACCCCAAAGACTATAAAAATGGGACCCATTACCTCCCTGCTTGGCACTCAGCATTAAGGGTTGGAATTGGGGGTTAAATCACCAAAATGATTCCCGAGCGTGGCCACCGCTGCTGCTCACTGCTCCCCTCACCTACCAGGGGGCGGAACAAGGATATGGGTCAAACACAGAGAGTAAATTCACCACACCTAGTGTGTGTGTGTGTGACTATCAGTGGTACTTTAACTTTAACTTTTTAATACATTATAATAATGCAAGTACACCCTTTCATATGCAATACAACACTATTTCTAGTATATTTTAACATGGTAATTGAAATGTAAATGTTTAAATACCAAAATAAATAAAACAAACAAATAAGATATACTTGAAAATTAAAAAAATAATAATATATATATATATATATATATATATATATATATATATATATATATATATATATATATATATATATATATATATAAATATATATATATATATATATATATATATATATATATATATATATATATATATATATATATATATATATATATATATATATATATATATATATATATATATAATTTTCATTTATTGTCCGGTTAATTGACTTATCGAATATCGGCTCAGGCCTAAACACCGCCCCCATATTTGAGCTCCTAATGTGTATTTCTGCAACACAGTTAAAATATTGCCACAGCTGTTCATGCCAAGGAACTCATAAAAGGGCAGTTGTTTTATGTCAAAAGTGCCGTATTGTTCTGGCAGTATGAAGCCAACACACTGTCAGGCGTGTATTTTACACCATGGAGATACCTCATCACACGTCAAGAGAGCGAGAGAGGGGCCCGTCTTTGGAAAAGAGATACATCAGTGTGCCACTATAGAGTACGGCATTGCTGTGAGTTAATCAGTTGGAAAATAAAACGGTGGGATTCTAATAAGTCATTTGTCAATTTTTACAACCCCCAGACACATTGATCCATGGGGATTAATGAAGATGCCTGATATTGTTGTAGATATGAACAGGGGAGATGGCGGGGACAGTAATCAGTCATGTTGGAGATTTGTCTTACCTCGTTTTCTCTTCCTGGGGAGTCACTCCATTCAGGCAGCTCACTTCATCTGAAAAGGAGAGCAAATGAGATGAATGACAAGAAAAGACAGAAGCAGATTATTACATGCATGAAAAACGGTGGAAAAATGGCAGTATTTCCCCAACCACAACAATCTACACTGCTGTAGACTCTTTATAAACAGGATTAAAGAGCACATGTGTCACAGCATGCAAGTTTTTAGAACACTTAACACTGCACTTCACTTGCACACATGTACCAGCTGGGCTGAACTGGGCTTTATTTGGTTTGGTTTGCTGTAACTGTTTTTTACATTCTATTAGCACTACATGGTTACAATGTATTCTATTGTTCTATCTATTCTTATTAACCTATGCTATGTATAACATACGCTATATCAGGGTTGTCAAACAGGCGGCCCGCGGGAACAGGTTCAATCCTGCCCGCGAGATGAGAACACTGAGCCCCATTCAGCAACCGTTCTTAAGAACACATTTTGTTCTTAGGCCCACTTATGAAGTTTTTAAGGAGATTTTTTTATTCACCAATGTTTTCTTAGCTGGAATGTGTTTGTAGGTAAGAACAAAATCTACGACTCTTAGGGTGGCCTATTTGTTCTTAAGTGTGACAAGTTCCCATACTTCTATTGTGTAATGTTAAATGAATATCATAGATAGATAGATAAATAGATACCGTATTTTTCGGAGTATAAGTCGCTCCGGAGTATAAGTCGCATCGGCCGAAAATGCATAATAAAGAAGGAAAAAAACATATATAAGTCGCACTGGAGTATAAGTCACATTTTTTGGGGAAATTTATTTGATAAAAGCCAACACCAAGAATAGACATTTGAAAGGAAATTTAAAATAAATAAAGAATAGTGAACAACAGGCTGAATAAGTGTATGTTATATGACGCATAAATAACCAGCTGAGAACGTGCCTGGTATGTTAACGTAACATATTATGGTAAGAGTCATTCAAATAACTATAACATATAGAACATGCTATACGTTTACCAAACAATCTGTCACTCCTAATCGCTAAATCTGATGAAATCTTATACGTCTAGTCTCTTACGTGAATGAGCTAAATAATATTATTTGATATTTTACGGTAATGTGTTAATAATTTCACACAGAAGTCGCTCCTGAGTATAAGTCGCACCCCCGGCCAAACTATGAAAAAAACTGCGACTTATAATCCGAAAAATACGATAGATAGATAGATAGATAGATAGATAGATAGATAGATAGATAGATAGATAGATAGATATATAGACATGTAGCAAAATGAGCAATGTATAGACATTTCAAAATACCTTGTGCGTGCACGCGCGCACACACACACACGCATGCACACAATGGCAATGCTTTTGCTGCTGCTGCAAGATGCCGCAGATCTAACTGGGAAGGGAGCGCATAATTCACTATTTGCCCAAAGTGACGAATATTTATTTGAACGCTTTAGGCAAGCCCCCCCTTTCTTAAACTTACGTTTTGACATTATGTATTTCTCTTCTGTAATCTGTTTGTGTTTTCTCTGTGTGTTTGATGTTCGACTTTTCTGCCGGAATTGTGCCCTTATATGGGGAATTAAGGGCGTTTACCCATGCAAATTACAGAATTAAGGGTGTTTACATATGCATATTGGGGAAATAAGGGTGTGTTTATATGTAAATTATGAGAGACACGCACGCGCTAAACATTTGGCATTCAGCAACTTAAGAACAGCAGGTGGGAACAATTTGGCCGTTTAAGAACATGTCATGAATTTGAATGGACTCCTCTCAGGAAATCACTTAGGAAGAAAGATAAGAGGAAAAGTTAGGAACTTATTGCTGAATAGGACCCACTAAGTGTAAAATTGAGCTGCGTTTTTAAATGAAAGAAACTGCTGTTCTAAATGTGTCCACTGGATGTCGCAATAGCAATTCTGTTAGGCAAGTAAATAGTTTATACTGGGGTGATCAAGTATACCAAGCAAGAGGTACACGGTAAAGCGGGGCTGCGATTCCTCCCCCTACGACTCAACGTAAAACAAACAGGAGTAAAATAAACAATTAGTAACCCCACTTAAAATGCTACGAGACACTGCACATTGATATAGTTCTGTGAAAAATATTGTCTTCTGTGCAAATTCAAAGAAAGTGAACAGTGTGTGACTTACTGCAATACTGTCAGTCTCTGAAGTTCGTATGTTTGGTTTGTTGAAATTGTTCACACATTGAACAGCTTCTATTTTTCTATCGCTACACAGTGATGCCTAGAAGGCAGGGAGAGACTCAACCCTCTTGAATAGTTTCTACCTCAGTTTGTATGGTTTGTTGAGTTAGCACAGGATTAATATGTGGAAATGACAAATGAGGTCGTTGATACCTATAATTTGTTTTTAATTTCTGCTTTATTTTGTGTTTTGTTCAATCCTGGAGGGACTGTGACTTAAAGTTTAATTGCCTTGTAGTTGCACTGAGATTAAGTCTAAATTCTTTGTGTTCTTGATGGCGTTTTTGAAACTGCACCATATTTTTTCTCAGCATTTTCAACTAACTTGAAGTGTTTTGTCAACATGATTATTTGTGATATTTACATTGTCAGAATGTGCTTTTTCTATTTTGGGCCAAAGTAAAACAAAGAAAACAATCTGAAGTTGTCGTAGTTGCATTTTTATGTAATTATGCAATGATTTTGCCCGTCCAGCGCACATGGGAATAGATTTTCCTCCATGCGGCCACTCTATTTTTCTATTTCATATTTCATTTGCATTATCATGCACATACAATTATGTGGTACTAATTGGGTTAAATCTGGGACCACAGGTAGTACATTGTGTTGCTTCTCATTGTCTCATGTATGCTGGTATGACAATAAAGTGTGTTGAATCCTTGAAATTGGGACGCTGAGCAGAATTTCATTTGGAGGGCCCTCATTACGATATTTGTTCACACTTTTTCTATTTCGTGAAACAATTGTTATACTTTTTTAACCAGACTTGAATTTACTTATATGCATGTTTTATACTAAATCGAATTTTTGGCCAGTATATTAAAAATAAAAATAAAATTGTATTTTTTAGTGCAAAATAAAAATTTTAACATCACTAAAACACAAAATAAAAATCTTCCAATCTGAATTCCATCCATGATGCGAACCAGGTACCATTGTTTTTCAAGACAAGCACTAACACTGTGTGCCACAGAGTTGTATAGAAATGTGCCATTGTATTCTTATTAGTGGCGGAGCAGGAAGGAGCTAGGAATATGTTTGAGGTAAAATTTCATATAAAGCACCCTGTCATATATTATTTGAAAAGTTACATGCGCGTCTTCACTTAAAACGGCAGCCATGCTTACTGTATCAAAAAGTAACAATTGTTTATTTTTACCCCGAATATGGTGAGTTTTAATTTATCCTAAACAAATCATGGTAGGCAAAACTCCCTTTTCTCGCATGCTGGCACCTATTCTGGTGTATTTGGGACCCGTATATGTGCCGAAAATTTGAATTCAAACCCTGGAGGCATTTCAGAGATATTTATTAAATAATTTTACTAGAGATGTCGATAAATGCTTTAAAATGTAATATCGGAAATTATTGGTATCGGTTTCAACCTCCCGATTTTCCCGGGAGACTCCCGAATTTCAGTGCCCCTCCCGGAAATCTCCTGGGGCAACCATTTTCCCGATTTCCACCCGGACAACATTATTGGGGGCGTGCCTTAAAGGCACTGCCTTTAGCGTCCTCTACAACCAGTCGTCACGTCCGCTTTTCCTCCATACAAACAGCGTGCCGGCCCTGTCACATAATATATGCGGCTTGTACACACACATGAGTGAATGCAAGTCATACTTGATCAACAGCCATACAGGTCACACTGAGGATGACCGTATAAACAACTTCAACACTGTTACAAATATGCGCCACACTGTGAATCCACACCAAACAAGAATGACAAACACATTTCGGGAGAACATCCGCACCGTAACACAACATAAACACAACAGAAAAAATACCCAGAACCCCTTGCAGCACTAACTCTTCCGGGACACTACAATATACACCCACGCTACCACCAAACCCAAGTCATATTACAGTATGTAGTTGTACATTGAAGGCTCTTTCTGGTGAGAATTGAGTCATTACATTAAATAATGCTATATTTTTGTGAAATTATCAAATTTATGATTAGGTCAAGCAGGGGTCCAATTGATGATGTGCGGGCCACTCGCGGAATTAGGATGTTTTCTTATGACCCCCCCCCAAAAAAAAACTTAAAAAATGGATAAATAGAGCTGAAGGCATCATGTTATAAGAAAAAGCTGAAATGTTAATACTAGGGCTGTCAAAGTTACACAATAATAACACGTTAACTACAATTTCCTTTCACGGCAGAGATTTTTGTGACACGTCCCCTTTGTCCATTCTGTCACGCGGGAAAAATGTAGCTGCATTCAGTTACTGTAAAACCACAAGCGATGAAAAAATAGCGAGCAGAAATGGACAAAGCCCAGGTCCAAAGCCATAGCAAGTCATTCTCCCGACAAGACAAGATTCATTTCATCCATGATCGCCGTGAGCCGTCATCACTGCAGCAAATGCCTGCTGGCGCGCTTGCATTCACATGGGTGGAGCTTTACCTTCGTGTGTAGATTACAGTTTACTCCAGTGATAACATAAATGTACTGTAGATTGTTACTGTAACTTGTTTAGTAAGATGAGATACAAGCTCAGCAGAAAGGTAGGCAGGAAGTCTAGAGTTACTTCTTTGTTGGAGATTTTCCCATCGTCAAAACACGTCAAGACACCTTTTAAAAAAAATCACACACTTCTGCCTTCCCCAATAATAGCGCTACACGTCACATTCGGTCTAACGATACTAACAAACAAAAAATGTCTTTCATTACGATCATGCTTTGTCAAATATGTTTTGTAATGTAATCTGTGATATTTCTACCTAAATAAATGCTAGTACATCAATTGAGGAAAAGAAACGGGGAGATTTTTTTCTGGCAGGCATACATATTGTGTATATTCCTTTATAACATGTCCTGGTTGATAGTCCTCAATTACAGAATGTTTAGCAGGCTGAATATTACACTTCATTATTAAAAAGAGAATGTTAAGACATTGTCAAGCAACGATATGAATACCGTTAACTTGTACAACATGTAATTCACATAATATCTGAAGCATTTATTCAGGTAGAAATATCAATTACCAAACATCTTTGACAGTCAAACCATAATCGTAACAATACATGTTGTGTTATTAATGCACGGAACTGGTAAGATGGATGTGTAGCTCCTCTCCTCTGAATGCAAGTGCTCCTACAGCAGGAATACAAAATCTGTATTCCTACAAAACAAAACAATCTGGAAAGAAAAATAACGCACTGCAGGTAATTTTTGTTTAAATAAGCATTATTTTAAAAAACATTTTCTTAAAACAAAATGTCCAGACTTATTATCTTGTTACTTATTATCTGCGATTCATCGCAATTAATTTTGAAATAACCATGAACAAAATGTTAATGGTTCGCAATTAAGTATTTTAATCGCTTGAGAGCCCTAGTTATATTAATAACGAACAAAAAGATTAAGGTTGGTCTTTAAATAAATGAATGTTATTAATTTAGCCTTTTTAATTGACTATTTAACTACATTATTTAAGTCACATTCACGCGTCTCTTCAACTCTATATATGTACTTAAGTTTCTTACAAGTATCATCCCTGCAGGACGAGGAATAGCTAAACATGCTTCACTACACACCATAGCTCACCGGCGTCAAAATGTAAACAAACGCCATTTGTGGATCTACACCTAACATCCACTGTAATGATACCAAGTACAGGAGCGTATTTAGTCGATACTACTATAATTACGTCAATATTTTTTGCCATCACATCTTCTTTCGTTTAAAAAAAATATATATTATGTTTATAAACTCAGGAAATATGTCCTGGACACATGAGGACTTTGAATATGACCAATGTAGGATCCTCTAACGACTTGGGATCAGGGGCCGTATTTATCAAGCTTCTTAGAATTACTCCTAAGAAGTCTGCTAAGAGTTGACTTATGAGTAAAGAAATTATTCGCTGAAAGCTGCACTTAAAAGTTAGTTATCAAGCGTCTTACTCACACTTTCAGCGAAGTGTAGGACTGAATCTTAAGTGTCACACTCAGAGCTGAATTACCACATTACTATGTGCCGTAAACGGAATTTTAGGTGACGTCATTTCTGTGTCCATAGAAATGACCAATAACGGAAGGGAATCCCTTGTCTAAGAATAAAGAAATATCTTGGAAATATTTAACTGGACAATGGGAGTGTATATTTTGACAATAAACTACAAAATAATACAAAACAAACAATATTGGCAATGAATCAAAAATAAATGTTTCCTTTTCTTTCCAATTCATTACTTAGATATCGAAGCATTGTGATGACCTTTAGTTCTGCTGTGAAAGCTCTGCTGCGTGATGTTGCTGATGAGATGACGCCCCTTATTAAATCTGTGACAAAAATAATACCCGCTCTGTCTAAACGATACCGTTTGATCAGCTGCTCGTCATCAAACAAAGCCAGGACATCCTTCCGCTCCCTGAACGTTCACACACGTCTCTCTCGCCTCAGTGCCATCCCCCGCTGGCAACTCCTAACCACTTAGGACACCTCTGAAGGTCTCTTAAATATCGTGGAGAGGAGGAGTGATTCTTAGACTTAAGAAAGTTGATAAATAGCTTTTATTCTTAAGTTTGAGAGTAGGACTAAATTTCGCAAATTCTCGGGACTTAAGTGTAAAATGGCACTCTAAGACGCTTGATAAATACGGCCCCAGATTGATACCCAAATTTGTGGTATCATCCAAAACTAATGTAAAGCATCCAAACAACAGAATAATAAATTATTATTACATTTTAGCAGAAGTGTAGATAGAACATGTTAAAAGAGAAAGTAAGTAAATGAACAAGTAGATTAATAATAATTTTTTTACCACTTGTCCTTAATAATTTTGACAAAATAATAGAATGGAAAATGACACAATATGTTACTGCATATGTCAGCAGACTAATTAGGAGCCTTTGATTCCTTACTTACTACTAAAAGACAAGTTGTCTAGTATGTTTACTATTTTATTGAAGGGCAAACTTGCAATAGGAAACATATGTTTAATGTTCCGTAAGATTTTTTGTTAAAATAAAGCCAATAATGCCTTTTTTTGTGGTCCCTTTTTATTTAGAAAAGTACCGAAAAGTATACAAATAATTTTGGTACCAGTACCAAAATATTGGTATCGAGACAACAGTAGTAGTAAGTTGAGGTACCACTGTATTTCACTTCTACATATCACCTCAGATTTTTTTGATTTTTTTTTTTTTCTTTTGTAAAAGAAACCATTCTGTTCCCTTTGAAATCTGAGAAGCAGCATTAATTACATGTTACATTTGTTCGCATGTCTCTCATATTTGCAGGAAAGTATGGTGCATTATATGACACCTATTAAACCTGACGAAATGTGACATTAGGACAAACACTGCCTTCATCCGTGCGAGTTGAGTCACTTTTAAATCCTCTCAAAACTTTCCTAACCTTGAGAGCCCGTGCATCCCTGAAAAAGTAATAATAATTCTAACCTGATCTTCCTACTTTATTTTATATCTCCCCTCAGCAACCTAACTTCTTCTCGGCAACAGTGCAGTTATTAATTCATGAGGCACTAATTAGTTCTTTGTTTAATTTTGTGTTAAACAGACTGACCGGAATGATAACGACTCGCGCTGTAGCGCTTCGGTCCCATGCCGCTCCTGTTTGCTACAACAAGGGAGCATCGTGCGACTAGCATGATGAACCCAATTCCCTTCTAAGTTGCACTTCATTAAGTCAAAATGTGACAAGGAGCTTAGAGGAAGTACTGGCAGATCTGATCATACATAACAATGCAGGCCCGGTAAGTTTTAGCGGAGAGGAAGGCTGGGGTGCACGGAGGAGGGGGATGTAGAGGAGGCCTGGATGCACGTTGATAATTTTCTATTTTTAACCCTTGGGGGGACATCTTTCACTTTCCTTTAATTGTTTTTGTTCTGAGCTGAAGTGTCCTCTTTTTAAATTGCAGCTCCTATCAAGTCCCCTGATCAAGCCCCCTTGTGCAACATTGCAGGCAGACAAGTAAACAACAAGGTTGCCCTTTTGCGCGGGATATTGCAGAGTCGAGTGACACTTTCTCCCCGCCCTCCTATACAGTCAGGAACAGTGGCCTGACGTGACGGTAGCACGGCCGGGACGATCAAAATGAACATTTTTGGCAATGTAAGTTGAAAAACCTGCTGAGGCGACAGGTTTGGGACCTTTCATAGAGTAAGAATGCATCGAGGTGGTTTTGTCGCCATTTTTGACATACCTGCTGCCGAATGTTTGTTTAGCATCGACGTGAAGAACACATTCCAGAACGATCACAAAGATGCATTGTTACTGTACCTCGCCTTACAGTATAATCCATAATTCTCCCACAAGTCAACATTCGGGATCTCAACTTCACATACAAAGGATGAATGATGCCGTACACCATCAGCTTTGTAAACGCGGAAAATAGCACTTTCTTATTTCATTTACTTTCCCCTGAAAGTTATTTCATCAGCTGACGAGCTGCACTAAGATGTTTAGCATCTGCGAGGACTGGATATATGATAAAATCAAAAAGCGGACAAGTAATTACACCGTATAATAGGCAAGATTGGCATTTTCAAAATCATTTTCATGTGGATGGAAATTACACTGCATTGACTATTCTGTATTCACTGGTGCAGATAAATAAACAAGGCATGGAGAGGGGGGAGGGGCCGTGGGGTTCTTGGGGGGGCATACAGAACGCAGAGTACAATGGCAAGCAGGTCAGTAATTAGAAACTCTGTTTGCACAGTAATAATTTTAATATATTCATCAGGAAACGGAGCATGCCTCGAATGATAAAATCCTATCAAGGAACATATCCCAGCTGCATTAACCTTTTAAACAGACTGACAGAACATTGTTGGGAACCTTGAAGAACAAAATAATCAAATACACACTCAGAAGTTATTGTGCTGTGCGGTTACACTTTCAACTATAGTTTAAAATGTTGAACGGAAAAGTACTACAAGCACAAACAAGCTTATGTTTACATTCTACATATTAAATGTTAATATGGCACCTTTTAAAAACGCGACGTTTTTAGTGTAAATGGAGTGAAGACCTGCAACGCCGAAACACAATCTGCTGATTACACGAGTGTAGAGAGCATGTGTGTAACCTTGTTTGTTAATGAAGGTGGCGGTGATGATGCTATGGAAATTATTGCAAATTGCTTAAAGGAATCCTGACATGCAAAAAACACCTCGACCTCCCAATGTCATTCCCCAAAGAGACACAAATATGTAATTGTTGAGCAATTCAAGGTGGAGCACAAAGGTAATTATGAGCTTTTATTCCAAAGGAAAAAGTGAAAGAAGTTGAAACACGATGTGACATTTAAAGGTGCTTTGTTTTACTTAAGAGTAAGTAGACAACACCCTTACAGTAGGTCTCATGTATTCATCATTCATATGCACATGTGTTTACTTCAAAAAGACTCAGTCACTTTTGTTTGAGAAACACAACAGCACTTTCTTTTTTTTTTATTTTAACAAAACATTTACCACTTTATCCTTGTACTTTCGATATTGGTCTTCATATTTTTCTCATCAGAAGGGAGGGGTACTGAATCTCCAAAATGTCACCAGTGATGACGTAAACCGGCGGTGTCTATCTCGTTTTTATTGAGGGCCTGTCATGTCTTTTGATCATGTTTTGTTTGGCTATGTTCTGTTGGTTTTTGGACACTTTTAGTTCCTGTTTTTTCACTCCCTTGTTTTGTTTCCATGACAACTCATTGGTTTCACCTGTCAAGCATTTGGACTCACGCACCTGACTCATTTGGACGCACACACCTGTTGTAATCAAGACACTATTATTTAAGCCTGTAGTTGCCAGGTAGTCGGCCTGGCGACATTACCCCTGACATTCTGGATTTGCTCTGTGCTGACTTGTTTCATGCTTGTATTCCATGCCATAGTTTTCATGCTTTTCACATCACAGTAAGTGTAGTTTTATTTCATGTCCTTAGTCTGTTTATGTGTTAGTTTTGTTCCTGCGTTAAGTTTGTATCTTCGCCTTGTGCGCGCCTTTTGTTTTGTTCTTTTGATAGAGATTAAATCATGTCTTTACCTCACGCCATGTCCGGTGCGGTCGATTTGCACCACGGGAAAACATGCCTTTAAAGTCCATGTCCTGACAGAATGTCGCCATCATTCCGTTTTCCCGCAAACGACTGGGAGACGATGGAGGAAGGAAGGTGGGAGGCGTTAGGTGCCATGGAGGACCGGGATCTTATGTGGAGTCCAAGCAGAAAACTGATCCCGATCAGCTCCGTGTGGCCCGTGGACGTTGGCTCGTCGCCCCAGTTCCGGAAACGCCGCCAAAGACGAAGGACGTCAGGGAAGGCTTCCGCGAACGGACAGGACGCGTCGTTACCACAAGCTCCTCCCCTTCCGGGCGGGAACAGGCTGCAGCCTGCCCGGCTTCCCCAGGATGACGTCACGCCGCCGCCAGCGGATGACGTCACAGACCAGGA
>NC_084737.1:69605817-69658317 GCF_033978785.1 Entelurus aequoreus
CACGATTCGATTCAAAATCGATTTCTTTTCAATTCAACACGATTCTCGATTCAAAAACGATGTTTTCCCTGCCTCTGCATGTCAGCAGGATCTACCCCAGTCTGCTGACATGCAAGCACAGTAGTAGATTTTTGTAAAAAGCTTTTATAATTGTGAAGGACAATGTTTTATCAACTGATTGCAATAATGTAAATTTGTTTTAACTATTAAATGAACCAAAAATATGACTTATTTTATCTTTGTGAAAATATTGGACACAGTGTGTTGTCAAGCTTATGAGATGTGATGCAAGTGTAAGCCACTGTGACGCTATTGTTCTTTTATTTGTATTTTTATAAATGTCTAATGATAATGTCAATGAGGCATTTTTAATCACTGCTATGTTGAAATTGTAACTAACATTGATACTGTTGTTGATAATATTCATTTTTGTTTCACTACTTTTGGTTTGTTCTGTGTCGTGTTTGTGTCTCCTCTCAATTGCTCTGTTTATTGCAGTTCTGATTGTTGCTGGGTCGGGTTTGGTTTTGGAATTGGATTGCATTGTTATGGTATTGCTGTGTATTGTTTTGCTGAAATTATTACGGTAATAAAAAAAAAATTAAAAAAATCGATTTTAAAAAAAATGAGAATCGATTATGAATCGCACAACGTGAGAATCGCGATTCAAATTCGAATCGATTTTTTCCCACACCCCTAGTAGTTATGTTACAATATGAAGTGTTCCTTTCACGTTAAATTTGGCAAAATAGCGGTATAATTCTGAAGTATAAAATTCAACTTCAATATATTTCTGGTCTCATATAAGAGTCTTATGAAAACAATATATACTACTATACTATATTATCATAATTGGCCTATTGTCCTTTGAAATCGTCTGTACTTTACCCACATAATCAAGCACAATGTATTTTTATGGAGACACAAAAATAAGCAAGGCAGCATAAAAATAGTAAATATATATATATATATATATATATATATATATATATATATATATATATATATATATATATATATATATATATATATATATATATATATACTCCTTTTTTTTTACTAAAACAGGGAGTTTTGTCAAGGCTGGAACTGAATTATTCATGTTTACATTGATTCTTATGGGGAACTCTGTTTCACTCTACAAACTTTTTGATTTTGGAACCTTGTTCAAAATTCCCTTCAGGGTCGCGGGGGGCGCTGGAAACTATCTCAGCTGAATTCGGGCGGAAGGCGGGGTGCACTCTGGACAAGTCGCCACCTCATCACAGGACCAACACAGATAGACAGACAACATTCACACTCACATTCACACACTAGGGCCAATTTAGTGACTATTGTTTACCAATTTAAAAAGTGATTCTGAAGTGAATAGTGTGTGCGGCCCTGCCTCACCTGGACTCTACTGTACCATCACTGGCCCTCAGGTAAATTGAGTTTGAGACCCCGGCTTTGAAGGAAATTGGTTGTGATGCATTTGAAATACCTCTAATATTCACACTTTTGCACATGGGTGAGGAAACAATACGTAAACAATAGGATGGTTGATCATTTCTGCATAGTGCAAAATATGACTTTGCAAGAGCTCCTTTACTATAACATGTACACCTTCTAAAACCCTTTAGCCAAGATGAGATAAAAGGGTAACTTAGTTCCTTTGTTTCTGCATAGAAGACTTTGTAGTAGACATATTTACAAAGAAGATAGGAGGGGCTGGGGGGGTGTAGAGAGGAGGAAATGTATTAGAAGTGCCCACACATGAGCAATTAGTATTCCAGATACTTATGGTTCTAAACACAAAAAGGCCTCACCAAATCCCCACGGCAGAGGTGTCAGACGGAAAATGACGAAAATCTGCTCCTTGACAGGGAGTCATTTATATTTTAGCTTCGTTCCATTATCTTAACGAATCCATCATCAGCCAATGCAATATTAACAGCAGAAAATCAACTCATTAGATCCAGGGGGATTTAATCAAGATTGCAATCATGTATGCGCTTCCTGGAGAGTTAGCTTCTTCTTCTTTTTTTTTTCTTTTTTCTTTTTGGTCCTTTCGACATAATTGCCACATCTCAGATCTTAATAAATTATTCTCGATCTGAGATTGATGCATTTGTCCCCCCATGCCTCTCACGCCATGCACTCGCTGTCTCCAAGTATAATATTTACCATAAACATTATTATGTCATGGGCACACAGTTTAAAATGGCCTTTAGCTAACTCGCAAAAGTAATTGGCTTCTCTATTCCTCTCTCGTTTCCTTGCTAATTGCCTGCTGATATTTCTAACAGTTCCCTCAGAAGGAAAGGAAAGGGACCTTTTGCACATGCTGCGATGTGTTGCTCGATTTTTTTCCAGCCTCTAAATTCATGTGTAGCAAGAATTGCCTGTGTTTGATTTTGCCTAACAAGACAAGTAAGCAGATGAAGGAAGATTCCACTTGGAATATGTACAGTATCATGTATTGTGAATATATTTGAGCTACAAATATGTTACAGATAAGTTGATGTGTTTTGTTTTGTCCATTACAAAATGATCACCTTAGTAGATAGCAAAGATTCTTGAAAATATGTTTACTTTTCTCATTATGTAGAGCAGTGGTTCTTAACCTGGGTTCGATCGAACCCTAGTCAGGCTCAGGGGTTCGGCGGAGGTCAAAACACACCCGACTCTTCGTGTAAATACAAACTTCTCCCTATCGGCGTATTAAGGATACGGCAACAGCTGACTGATTTGCAGGTGTGTAATTTGTTGTGAGTTTTATGCACTGTGTTGGTTTTGTTGTTTGAATAAATATAAATGATAAATGGGTTGTACTTCTATAGCGCTTTTCTACCTTACAAGGTGATGTTCATGCACGGTTCATTTTGTGCACCAGTAAAAAAACATGGTAACACTTTAGTATGGGGAACATATTCACCATTAATTAGTTGCTTATTAACATGCAAATCAGTAACATATTGGCTCTTAACTAGTCATTATTAAGTACTTATTAATGCCTTATTCGGCATGGCCTTATTATAACCCTAACCCTCTAACCCTGGCCCTAACCCTCTAACCCTGACCCTAACCAAATAACTCTAAATTAAGTCTTTGTAACTTAGAATATGTTCCCCATACTAAAGTGTTACCAAAAACATATAACTTTGTCTTGAATTTGAAAAAAAAAAACATTTTATTTTTTCACTAAAGAAGGGTTCGGTGAATGCGCATATGAAACTGGTGGGGTTCGGTACCTCCAACAAGGTTAAGAACCACTGATGTAGAGTATGGGCATGATTTACTAAGATCCAAATGCTTACGCTAAACAGCGTGTGCAATTCATAAAGTTGCGCGTACTAATAGTGGCCGTGTTGCCTACGATTTACTAAGACTGCATGTACAATTGAAAAGTGGCGCAGGCCGCCTTATTTGAATGAAGAATTTACGTGTACTATATGGGCCATCACACTCCCATTTACTGCACATTCATGTTATCATGCTCCTACCTATGGCGTTCGCTATATTTTCAAACATGCAGGAGACATGTACTACTTGGTATGGACATTTAGAAGCACTTCTGCAGTGCATACATTAAAATCGACTTTTTCTTTTCAGCTGCAGGTGCGACCATTAGTGAAAGGCTGCACTTACTCCTCTCAAGACGCTAAAAAATGCATACTTAAATACGTTTTTTTCATACAAACATTTTTTTGATAATATATATTATATGTGAAAAAAACAAACGTCATTACAAAAATAGTAGAGGACACCATCTGGGGGGAAAATATAATGCAGGACCTTATATTTTTGAGCCCGAACACAAGGAGGATGAGCATTAAGGTTTAGAAGCCGAGTGCAATACGGATGCAGCTTTTTTGAAACACTATAGCAACAGCAGCATTGTTAGGTGCTAAACATACAAAGTAACCATAACAAACCATATAAAACAAACACTTTCACAATTTCCATTCTCACTGGGATGCCGACCGACGGGATGCTCACATAATCCCGTTGAGATGAAGATTCAATCGCAATCCTCACAAAGGGTTAAAAATAATTGCCGGAACTATGTCTTTTTTGCCATGTGAAAGTCGACCAGCCTCTCGGTCCATGGCCTCATTCGTCTACTACCAGGTGAGACAGCATGAATTATAATCCATTATTTATTTTTAGCAAGTTTGACATGAAGCAGAACATATAGCAGCGTAAAATAGCATTAACTCACTGCAATGTCATCTGGTGTAACATCTTCCCTACCTACCTTCACAAATTAGAATCCATGCAAAAGAAAATCATACGGGCCCTGTCATGGTCCAAGTTTAATGCCCCCACTCGACATCTATTCTATAATTATCATCTCTTAAGACTGACAGAGTTCAATATTCATCACAATGCTTGTCTAACCTATCAAGTCATCCACAGGCTGAATCTTAGGCTCTGTAGCTTGGTTCCTATCTATCATCCCCAGCATGCCCACAACACTCGTAACTTAGATCTGATATCAGGTAAACATCGTCTACTGGCTTGTACTGCTCGAAGTAAGGCTGAAACGACGTGTCGACAGAGTCGACGTCATCGGTTACGTAAATACGTCGACGCCGTTTTTGTGCGTCGACGCGTCGCATATTTACGTCACACTACCGTCATGGCGGAGCGCAAAGCAGACGGTGCGAGCGAGCGGGAAAAAGCACGCCAAAAGTCGTCAAAAGTGTGGGAGTATTTCAATACACGGCCTAATAATGTTGTTGTATGCACACTGTGTCGAGCGGAAATGGCCTATCGTAGCAGCACAACGGCTATGAACCAACATTTGAAAAGAAAACCATCAACCATCAACTAGTCAATCGTCCGCGTGAGCATACGTTGTCATCATTACACAAAAACATGAATGTGTCATTTGTATCTGCTAGGGGTGTAACGGTACGTGTTTTGTATTACGGGGCTTTCGGTTTGGTACGGGGGTGTACCGAACGAGTTTCTAAGCTAAAGCTAAAGTCTTAACAAGCTGCTTTGCTCCTTCTGCCTCTGTCTCAGCACGCAGCATTGTCCCACCCACACAACCATCTGATTGGTACACAGAAAGCGCTAACAGCCAATCAGCAGTGCGTATTCAAAACGTTAACAGCCAATCAGCAGTGCTTATTCAGAGCGCATGTAGTCAGCGCTTCAACGTCGAGCAGATAGGTGTTTAGCAGGTGAGCATCAGGCAGCGGACTCTCCCCAAATGATAATAAACACCTCCCAGTCAACTAATAGTAACATCACTATGAGCCCGTTGACCTTCTAGAAACTTAAACTGCAGCTCAGCTCACTCGCAGTCCTGGCTTGAGGTGAAGGCTAATTACCTCTCAGTTCCAGCCACATCGACCCCTTCTGAGCGCCTATTTTCAGCTGCTGGGAATATTGTAAACAAGAAAAGAACCAGCCTCACCCCAGAGCATGTAGACATGCTAACCTTTCTTCATTACAACTGTTAGTCACTCACTGGAATTAGTAGAATTGGTTATTGTGTACTGTGTTGGACTGGATGTTTATTTTGCACATTTTAAAAGCAATACTTAATGTTTACAGTGCTCCAGAATATTTAGATTGGCACTTTTTTGAATTGGATGTTTATCTTTATTTTTGCACATTTTAGCAAATAAGCAATACTTTCACTTTTGTTGAAATGTTTACACTGTTGTTACAGAATATTTCGTTTTGCACTTTTTTGTATTGGATGTTTATCTTTATTTTTGCACATTTTAAAGCAAAATAAGCAATACTTTTACTTTTGAAATGCTTATACTATTGCAGAATATTAAGATTTGCACTGGATGTTTACTTTTATACTTGCACATTAAAAAGCAAATAAGCTACTTTTAATTTTGTTAAATGTTAAAAGTTTTAAATGTTTACATTGTTACAGAATATTTTGTCATGTTGTTGTCAATGTTGACTGAGTGGTCATACTTTTTTTTTTGTAAATAAAAGCCATGCCTTTTGAAAAAACTGGCCTACATTTATTTTTTCATCTTCATTTTAAATAAAAAAATAATCGGTAAAAGGAAAAATAATCTATAGATTAATCGAAAAAAATAATCTATAGATTAACTGATTAATCGAAAAAATAATTATAGATTAATCGATAAAAAAATAATCGTTAGCTGCAGCCTTAGCTCGAAGTGGTGTATGCAGGGGACCAAAGATTTGGAACCGGCTTGATGAGAGCCTCAGGATGCTGTATTCATTCTCCAACTTCAAAAAGAAACTGAAATCTTACCTATTAACCACCTATCTCTAATGCCTCATGTGGGGTGGACTACTGTTGGGTTTTGCATGGTTGAATGAATGTATGTATGTGTATGCTTGCTTTAGTATTAGTACTAATATTTTGTGTTTATCATATAGCGTTTTTTGTGCTTGCCACCATGTTTCAGCATTCCATGTATATACTGTCCTCTGGACCCCTGCCAAAAGCTTCTTCTAGCTTATTTGGGGGACCCTTTCACTTACCACCATCCTTAAATGATATTCTCTACTATTGTAATTGTTCTATGGTATTGTGAATAAAACTTGAAACTTGAAACTATCAATGCGCTGCTAAAATAGACTGTCTGCGTTAGCGCTTATAAAAACAAAAACACTCATTTTTGGTTAATTTTCAAGTCACAACATGTAAATGAAGTATTGTTGGCAGTTTATGGATATTTTTAGCGGGTAAAATGATCACAACAGAGGTCCCTCGATCTCTTGACTCAATTGTTGGTTATTTATTTACGATTTTGAACGCATAAAAAAGCCAAGCATGTGTTCTTGAATTACATAAGGATTGTGAATGATAGACAGCACATCTCTTTCCAATTGTTGTATATTTCCAGTATGACTGATCTGATAGTATGGCCAGAGTGCAGAAGCGTTACTAGAGTGACGTACAATCTACGGCAATTGCCGAAGATATTCGAAGCACAATATTCAAAATTGACGACTGAATTAGTGGCGTTTTGTGATGTTTAGACGGTATTTTCACATACTTTGAGGATTGTAAATACAATTGGAAATGTTTAAAGGATGCAAAGAAACACAATTAAGTATATAAAGTCAACTTGTTTTTCCACTCTACTGCTACTTTAGGTCCTATCAGAGCTATAAAATTATAAAATGATGTTGCTGAATAGACAATTTGCCTATTTTTTATTTTTATTTCTGGCCATCCAAAATATTGACACACACGTAGGACGGAGCATTCCCATCTGTCCATCGTCTGTCTTTGCAGCGCGAGCACTGATGCTGCAGTCGTGTGTAGAAAGTGTCATTTTGCACGTCCTTCTGACATATGCTCAACAAAACACGTAATAGTGCTCGCAAAACTGTGATGAGTGTTGATAAATCACATTGCACGTGCTAAATAATTATATTTGAATCTTCTCCTCCCAGTATTGTGGGTGTTTTGATGATCAGCATATAGTTTGCATATTAGTGAAAACAGAGACGCAAAATGGACCGGCGCCTTATTCTGCCATCCACATTGCAAACGTTTAGTAGATCAGTTTGTGTGTGCTATCAGGTTCCCAGAAACCTTTGGTCAATCAGACCCTATATGTACTTGTAGTTCATAATATCAATCGTATCTCGCCACATCGCGCTTCAAATATTGCCGCTTCACAGTATCGTGGGTTTAAAAACAAAACAAAAAACAGCCTATTCTACAAGTTTCTGGAATAATAGTGTTGAATTAAGTTCTGTTTATTATGTCTTACATGTGTAGCAGTACAGTATTTGTCTTGTCGATAAAACTATTCACCAAGCGGGACTTTCGTTTTCTGGGTTAAGGGTGAACACTAGGGGTGTAACGGTACGTGTATTTGTATTGAACCGTTTTGGTAGGGGGATTCCGGTTCGGTTCGGAGGTGTACCGAACGAGTTTCCACACGGACATATTAAGTAGCGTAACGCATGTTGTGTAAACAATGCACACCGAGGCACAATACACGGCATGCTAGTAGCTAACGGGCTACAATAGACTGACCATACGTCCTCTTTTCACTGGACATGTCCTCTTTTGCGGAGCTGTCAGGGCGTAGTTTCTTAAATGCCTCAAATGTCCGGCATTTTGAGTTAGGGTTGCGTGTATTTTCAATGTACGTTCAGGGTTAAGAAGGGGTTAAAAACAAAACAAATTGTGTGCGCAGCAGCATTCGTGAGGGAGGGGCAGAGACAGAGAGAGCGAGAGAGTTAAGATAAACACGCGTACGTCGCCAGGCTCTGCTTTTTATCCATAGATTTATCAGATTAAACTTTTTATTATCGATAGCAGGGGTGTCAAAGTGTGCCCCGGAGGCCATTTGCGGCTCAAAGCTAATGTTTTAAAGGCCCACGGCACATTCTAAAAATACTATTAAAATAAACAAAAACATAACAAAAGTGAAATAAAAAAGCTTAAAAGGTTAAATGTAATTTAGAAAAAGTTGCAATGTTGACTAATAAAACAAAGCTGTTTTTTTTCCGTTGAAACTGTCATTGCTCAAAACATAATATTGAATCAAAATCAATGTTATTATGAATTATTGACCTATCCAAGGTTCCGATTACTTCACATCAAATATTCCACTAAGAAAAATATTTTTGGTGGCAGATTTTGCAAATTTGGTAAATAAATAACCCAAAAATGTATATTTGGTTGTTTTCTTACTGTACCGAAAATGAACCGAACCGTGACCTCTAAACCGAGGTACGTACCGAACCGAAATTTTTGTGTACCGTTACACCCCTAGTGAACACTGCTAAGAACAACACAGTGGCTAATCTTGGTGCTATTGCATCTTCACCGCGACAATCAACTTTTGGCAAAACAACTTTTTGATGCACTTCATCTTCAACTTCTGCCTCATCAATAACACATTCCACATTGGTGAGCCTTTGACATGAGTGACGTCCAAAGACAACAACAGGACATAGCAGGGTTGGAATTGGGGGTTAAATCACCGAATGATTCCCGAGCGCGGTTCACGCTGCTGCTCACTGCTCCCCTCACCTCCCAGGGGGTGAACATGGGGATGGGTCAAATGCAGGACAAATTTCACCACACCTAGTGTGTGTGTGACAATCATTGGAACTTTATCTTAACTTAACTTTAACAGGACTCAATGAGATTCGGCGAGGCACTTAATGCTAACAAGACTGCTATCAGCTATCAGCAGCTGTCCTGCAAAGTGGAGATGAACAATGTTGACTCAAGGATGCACTTCATCTCCAACATTAATTACACATCTCCACGTGACATTGGTGAGCTTTTTGAGCGATATGGAATGACAGGGCGGAACATGCAATGCTAACAACATGGAGAATGGTCATAGCTGCGACTGAGAAATTGACCAAATTTGGCAGAACAACGCATGCCTGTGGTTTTAGCGCAGCTCTCACTAACCAGGAATTACTCAGAACAAGCCATAATATTTGCATGTAGTGGCCACGCGATGGTCATAGCCGTTCTACCGGTGATTAGTGCAATCTATAGTAGAACAGACTCCAGGCTACAATAGTGGGTAAAACGCTTGTGAAGATCACTTGATTGATTGATTGATTGATTGATTGAAACTTGTATTAGTAGATTGCACAGTGCAGTACATATTCCGTACAATTGACCACTAAGTGGTAACACCCAAATAAGTTTTTCAACTTGTTTAACCCTTGTGTGGTGTTCATATTGTTGTTACTCAGCCAGTGTTTGTGGGTCTGATGGACCCGTTGCATTTTGTGGCTTTTAATGCCTCACAATCAAACACTTTTATGTTAAAATACTGACTTATCCCAAAAAACATCTGTAATGAAGTGCTTCGAGAGGCTGGTAAAGGAATATATTGTCTCCAGACTTCCCCCCACATTCGACCCATACCAGTTTGCTTATCGCCCTAACCGCTCCACAGAGGACGCCATCTCATCTGCACTCCACTTGAGCTTAGCAAATCTGGAAGGAAAGGACACACACGTACGGATGTTGTTTCTGGACTTCAACTCGGCATTCAAAACCATCATCCCGCAGCACTTGGTGAGCAAACTGGCCCCCCTTGGATTCAGTACCCCCCTATGCAACTGGCTGATTGACTTCCTCACAGACAGACCCCAATCTGTGAGAGTGGGCGACAACACCTCCAGTGCCATCTCTTTGAGCACCGGCTCCCCCCAGGGCTGCGTCCTGAGTCCGCTTCTGTTCACGTTGATGACCCATGACTGCTGCGCCAGGTCCACTACTAACCACATTGTGAAGTATGCTGACGACACGACAGTAGTGGGCCTCATCCGTGACAACAACGACATGGACTACAGGGAGGAGGTGAAACATCTGGTTGACTGGTGCAGAACCAACAACCTGGTCCTGAACGTCGACAAGACCAAGGAGATCATTGTCGACTTCAGGAAGCACCAGTCCAGCCACGCTCCACTCTTCATTAACGGCACAGCAGTTGATGAAGCACCAAGTTCCTGGGGGTGCAGATAACTGACAATATAACCTTGTCCCTACACACCGGAGCTCTTGTAAAAAGAGCTCAGCAGAGCATGCACTTTTTGCGTCGGATGAAAAGAGCACAGCTCCCTCCCCCCATTCTCACCACATTCTACAGAGGCACTATAGAGAGCCTACTGACCAATTGCATCTCTGTCTGGACTGGAGCCTGCAGTGCCTCAGACTAGAAGTCTCTCCAGAGAGTGGTGAGGACGGCAGAAAAGATCATCAGGACTCCTCTTCCTCCTATCCAGGAGATCGCAAAAAGCCGCTGCCTGACCAGGGCTCAGAAAATCTGCAGAGACTCCTCCCAACCCCACCAAGGACTGTTTTCACTGCTGGACTCTAGAAAGAGGTCCGCAGCCTCCGTAGCAGAACCTCCAGGTTCTGTAACAGCTTCTTCCCTCAGGCCGTAAGACTTGAACGCATCATAATAATCCCCCCAATTCCGCCCAAAAATGGATGAACTCGCTGGAATATAAAGACAATATAACATACATCCATAAACGTAGATGCTTATGCAAAAGTGCAATATATTTATCTTTACAGTAATCTATTTATTTATATCTGCACCTTATTGCTTTTTTATCCTGCACTGCCAACCAGCTAATGCAACGAAATTTCGTTCTTATCTGTACTGTAAAGTTCAAATTTGAACGACAATAAAAAGTAAGTCTAAGTCTAAGACCCACAAACGCTGGCTGAGTAACAACAATATGAACGCTGCATGGAAATTTATCTGCCAGTTTCTGCATCCCACAGGGATTCTTCTTTTGTGTTTCTGCACCTGCGGTTCCCACACAAGGTTGCAACATTGTTTGTCAACACTGTCTGCTCTCATTTTCTCGCACATTTGACCCTCTGATGTTCTGTGTACCTACACTCTGTCCTCCCCGTCTAGGCCTGCTGTGTGTGTGTGTGTGTGTGTGTGTGTGTGTGTGTGGGGGGGGGGGGGTGTGTGTGTGTGTGTGTGTGTGTGCGTGTGTGTGTGTGTGGGCGTGTGGTACACAGAACAACAATTTCCACACTTCTATTAGCCCCGGGTCCAGTGGACCCCGGACATCTTATATGTAATAGAAATGTGTAGGGGGGGTGTATGGTGTGTGTTCAGTAAATATGTATTCTGACATATGTTCTTAACAGAAAATGAGCCAAAGCCAGTGAGTCTCAGTTTGAAAAATTAATTAATTGTATCATTTTTCTTTTAATAAAAATCGAAAACGGGTCCCACAGACCCGAACACCACACAAGGGTTAAGTCGGTGTCCACTTAAATTGATTCATGATACAGATATATACTATCATCATAATATAGTCATCACACAAGATAATCATCAGAGTATATACATTGAATTATTTACATTATTTACAATCCGGGGTGTGGGATGTGGGGGGGGGGGTTTAGGTTTGGTTGATATCAACACTTTAGTCATCAACAATTGCATCATCAGAGAAATGGACATTGGAACAGTGCAGGACTGACTTGGTAGGATAGGTACAGCAAGTAGTGGACATAGAGAAAGAGAGAGAGATCAGAAAGCATAAGAATAAGTATCTACATTTGATTATTTACATTTAATTATTTACAATCCGGGGAGGTAGGATGTGGAAGGGAGGGTGTTAGTTTAGGGTTGAAGTTGCCTGGAGGTGTTCTTTTAGTGTGGTTTTGAAGGAGGATAGAGATGCCCTTTCTTTTATACCTGTTGGGAGTGCATTCCATATTGATGTGGCATAGAAGGAGAATGAGTTAAGACCTTTGTTAGATCTATATAGGTGTTGTTTCATGTTTACATGGCTCTAATTATGTAAAAAAAAAAACATATTTAGAAGATAATTAACAGTTTTTTTAATGTTCTAAATATGAAAATATATCATTTAATAATAATAATCCTGCCTCGCTAAAATGTGTTTACCATGATCAGGCCTTGAAACAATTGGCTGCGACGAACGAGCGGCGACTCTGCAGTATAAAACATTGATCTATAAATGCAACCTAACCACCTAAACTAAAAAATAAGGCCTGTCTAAAAAATGACACCTTTTTTTCCCTCAGTTTGGGTACTATGGAGCAGTTTAATTAATAAGCTTGGTTTCATCATGAGTGAGCTTAATATATAAAACAAAATGTAGCACATTAATGGAGAGATATGCATCGGCTCATTTATTAGGGCTTTTGAAATTAAGTTCAAAACCAAACTCTATGCAAACATAAAGGCTGCCCACTGCTCTGTAACAAAGTATAAACATTGAGGCCAGAATTCCAATATAACCGTTGAATACATGCAGATAATGAGAAACTATCACTTTCAGACACATTTTTTAGGTCTATAAAACAATCTCCCTTTTTAATAGTAAACAGCTCTTATAACTTATCTGGTCGCGGTACACCCAGGAGAAACTACCCGGAAGAGTAACCCTATTCTACCTGTTATCTTCTTGACACCGTCCTTTCTAGGGCACAGAGAAAGGAAAGGACAGTTTACCTTTCTGTGCACTCATTTATGTGGCAACAGGGCTTCAGCGTTGACTTGTAATATGTTGGACATGATTCGAAACCGTAAAAACTGTCAAGGACCTTTAATCTGCCTATGGAACAAAGCCTTCTGTACAAGGTCTAACTTGACCTTGTCACCGCAAGTCTAATTTGCTGTCTGTTAGGCAATATAAAGCTTATGCCAGCCCTTCTCCACCACCCCCTCCCAGTTAGTCGTCTTTTCTCTGTCACTTGGTAGCTGTCTTCTTGGTAAGAACAGAATCAGGGTTGTGTAGCTACAGCACCAAATGCTGACTTAATCCCTCTTTCTCAGAGATTGTCACAGTAAAACCAAGACCTTTGTAAACCAATCTCAGAGTTTTTTTATCTTGATTTATTAGATTACGAGCCTTGGGTCCCTGAGCCAATGCATTACACACTAATCCTAATCGGAATAGACAAGTATTAGCCCAGTTCAAGGGGAGCTAACAGCAGTAGTGGCCAACTTTCTGTGAGAGGGAAACTACAAGCTTATAGGCTTGGTGGGGCTTTTTTTCATCCGTTTCCCTTTTTTCTCCACTTACATTAGTAGAACGTGTGGGTAATTAAATACATAAAACCTGACACATGAACCCTCAAAAGACCTCAACCCACTGAACCCGAACCTGTTTGGTTTTCTTTTCCTCGCACAATGAAGTTACTGAGCCAAGCCCAAACATTGGTGTTTTTCTCTGATTTCTAACAATGAAGGTCCCATTGAAAACAACTGCAAGACTTAATTGTACATCTCAGTGAATTCAAGTCAGTATTGTCAAATTATGAGCAACACGGCTTTGCAACTAATTTCCCTCGGCCCAGAGACTGTAAAAAATTTAAAAAAAATTAAAAAAAGAAGTAATGATTCTTTATTTGTGTTTAAAAAACACAGTTAGAAAGGTGTCACAGCAACTCATGTAACCACCACTGACCTTAAAGGCCTACTGAAATGATTTTTTTTTATTTAAACGGGGATAGCAGATCCATTCTATGTGTCATACTTGATCATTTCGCGATATTGCCATATTTTTGCTGAAAGGATTTAGTAGAGAACATCGACGATAAAGTTCGCAACTTTTGGTCGCTGATAAAAAAAGCCTTGCCTGTACCGGAAGTAGCGTGACGTCGCAGGTTGAAGGGCTCCTCACAATCCCCCATTGTTTACACCAGCAGCGAGAGCGATTCGGACCGAGAAAGCGACGATTACCCCATTAATTTGAGCGAGGATGAAAGATTTGTGGATGAGGTACGTAAGAGTGAAGGACTAGAGTGCAGTGCAGGACGTATCTTTTTTCGCTCTGACCGTAACTTAAGTAAAAGGGCTCATTGGATTCCACACATTCTCCTTTTTCTATTGTGGATCACAGATTTGTATTTCAAACCACCTCGGATACTATATCCTCTTGAAAATGAGAGTCGAGAACGCGAAATGGACATTCACAGTGACTTTTATCTCCACGACAATACATCGGTGAAGCACTTTAGCTATGGAGCTAACGTGATAGCATCGTGCTTAAATGCAGATAGAAACAAAAGAAATAAGCCCCTGACTGGAAGGATAGACAGAAGATCAACAATACTACTATCAGGAGACACCGAACCAAACACTGGACATGTAACTACACGGTTAATGCTGTGCCGCCTGTCGAAGCCTAGCAATGCTGTTGCTAACGACACCATTGAAGCTAACTTAGCTACGGGATCTCGTCAGAGCTATGATAAAAACATTAGCGCTCCACCTACGCCAGCCCTCATCTGCTCATCAACACCCTTGCTCACCTGCGTTCCAGCGATCGACGGCGCGACGAAGGACTTCACCCGATCATCGATGCAGTCGGCGGCTAGCGTCGGATAGCGCGTCTGCTATCCAAATCAAAGTCCTCCTGGTTGTGTTGCTGCAGCCAGCCGCTAATACACCGATCCCACCTACAGCTTTCTTCTTTGCAGTCTCCATTGTTCATTAAACAAATTGCAAAAGATTCACCAACACAGATGTCCAGAATACTATGGAATTTTGCGATGAAAACAGTTTGTATTGAGATACAGTGTGTCCGAAAACTTCCGTTTCAACCATCGACGTCACGCGCAAACGTCATCATACATAGACGTTTTCAACCGGAAGTTTCCCTGGAAATTTAAAATTGCACTTTATAAGTTAACCCGGCCGTATTGGCATGTGTTGCAATGTTAAGATTTCATCATTGATGTATAAACTATCAGACTGCGTGGTCGGTAGTAGTGGGTTTCAGTAGGCCTTTAAAATCCGAATAAAGAGATGGTGCCCAACATATTGCAAATGGCTGGTCTCACGTTACTTTGAACCAATGTGGAGGGCAACTGGGTAACTTAGGCTGGATGGAGTCCACGTGACAAATGAGGCAAACCGTAAGAACCACCTGCTTGTACACTAATGCTGGTCGCAGCTGTTAGTCTGCCAAAAAGTGCAGCAACAGCAGCAGGGATACTCTGAAATACTATTGAAAACCACTAAACCTCCTCCCGGCTGCTGTTAAACTACACGGCTGCTTGGCGCCAGCACAATCACTGATCAATCTGGGACAGTCAAAAACTGAGTTTGTGCTCCTATTCAACCTTTGGAGGTCAATTTGGTGACCATAAAAATAACTAGAAAGCTTCGAGTATTTTGCGCAGGGCATTCAACAGTTTAGCCACATGAATTGTGTGAGTGTGTGCGGGATCTCTGTCCGTGTATGATGTACATTTGTGTGGCATCACCAGCACTGAGCCCGCCTCTGCCCACGGCCCCCGGGGGCTGACAGGGGAGCTAAGGGAGATGTGACAGCCATGTCTGCTCCCTGTATGTGTTTGTTTGCCCCTGAAAATGAGACACTGGTTTCACTCCAGCCCCCTGGGCATGTTTAGTCGTGCCTCCACCGCACCGCCTTCATCTGATACAAAGAGGAAGTCCATCCCGTGATAATGTGTCTCCGCTGGTGGGATGAAAGTGGACATATAGTATCTGCACTTTTAAGCGAATAATTCCATTATTGCCTTCACTTTTTTATGTTTGGGGAGATCGGGTTGAAATCTCGGTTTGGCCATCTTCATGTGGAGTTTGCATGTTCTCACTGTCCAAAAAAACATGCATGGTAGGCTAGGAGATTATAATTTCTCCATAAATGTAAATGTTATGTTTGAACAGTAACTAGTGGTTAGAGTGTCCGCCCTGAGATCGGTAGGTCGTGAGTTGAAACCCCGGTCGAGTCATACCAAAGACTATAAAAATGGGACCCATTACCTCCCTGCTTGACACTCAGCATCAAGGGTTGGTATTGGGGGTTAAATCACCAAAAATTATTCCCGGGCCTGGCCACCGCTGCTGCTCACTGCTCCCCTCACCTCCCAGGAGGTGATCAAGGGTGATGGGTGAAATGCAGAGAATATTTTCGCCACACCTAGTGTGTGTGTGTGTGACAATCATTGGTACTTTTTACTATGGGCCTTGTGCTTGGCTAGCCACTAACCACTCCAGGTAAAACCCGCCTCTCGCCCAAAGTCAGCTGACATAGGATCAAAGATTACCAATGACAATAATTAAGACAAGGAGTATAGCAAATACAAATAATGGAGATCAGGGCTGCACGATTAATCGACATTGAGGGTTTATTTGGTGTGATAACCGCAAAAGGCTGAATTTTGTTTTTTTCCCGGCATTTGAGTGACGGACATGTTAGCCTATATCAGTGGTTCTTAACCTTGTTGGAGGTACCGAACCCCACCAGTTTCATATGCGCATTCACCGAACCTTTCTTTAGTGAAAAATAAAATGTTTTATTAGATTTTTTTTCTAATTCAAGACAAAGTTATATGTTTTTTTTACTAGTGCACAAAATGATACCGTGCATGAACATCACCTTGTTGAAAGAACAAAACTAACACAGTGCATGAACTCACAACAAATTACACACTAGCAAATCAGATGGAAAATTAGAGGGAACATTGTTTGGGGGTATCCATAATACTTAAAATTAGACTTCTTTTTTATTGTCATTCAAATGTTAACTTTACAGTACAGATACGCCGATAGGGAAAAGTTTCTATATACACGATTGATTGTTTGATTGATTGAATTAAACTTTTATTAGTAGATTGCACAGTACAGTACATATTCCGTACAATTGACCACTAAATGGTAACACCCGAATAAGTTTTTCAACTTGTTTAATTAAGTTGGGGTCCACGTTAATCAATTCGTGAGTCTGGTGTGCCTTGACCTCTGTGGCGGAGGCTCTGCCAAACCCCTGAGGCCGACTCACCGAACCCCTAGGGTTCGATCAAACCCAGGTTAAGAACCACTGGCCTATATGTTTGGCAATATGAACCATCAACACGAACGAACTTGCGAGAATGCCGTGATCATGTGATGACAACAACAACAAAAAAAAGTGCAACTTAAGATATTGAATAGGTTGCTTCTCTTTCTTCCCGTCCATTTTTCTGCATTCTTTCGTATCTCAAGTTATCATTACGTATATGTATTGTTGCATTTGAACAATTGTATTGTTGATAATAAAGGTAAAGTACTGGTATTGTTTATTATCAATAGCACTATTTCTATTGGTATTCATATTGCTCCATTTTTAGTGTAATAATGCTCATTGTCATTTCTGTATTTTTTTTTTTTTAAATTTTCGCTAACTGCTTATTTGCTATTACTTTTACCATCATATTTGTACATGTCGTATTTGCTGATGTTGCTCTGTTGTTGTTGTTGTTGTTGTTGTTGTTGTGTTTGCTGTTGTTGTTTTTGTCTCTCTGTCTAATCCCCCTCTTGTCCCCACAATTCCCCCCTCTGTCTTCCTTTTTCTCTCTTTCTATCCCCTCCTGCTCCGGCCCGGCTGCACCAAATGATAATATAAATACATTTAATAAAGTCAAAATACAAGTAAGGCAACAAGAGAAGTATCCTACACTTCTCTTTTGTAAAGTAAATCTGAACAGCCGATATGGGCATCTACATCTGCTGTATGATTTGCCCGAGAAGCTGGGCAGGACATTATAAAAAATAAAAAAATAATAAAAATAAAAAGATATTGAATATATATATATATATATATATATATATATATATATATATATATATATATATATATATATATATATATATATTGAATATTTTCCTTGGAAACCTAAGAAACAGGCTTGTAGGGATGATATATTTTTCTCTGACCTAACGTATATTCCGCTCTACCCCGGTATTGAGCACTGTATTACGGATAAACCACAGAAACCTCGGCTATATATATATATATATATATATATATATATATATATATATATATATATATATATATATATATATATATATATATATATATATATATATATATATATATATATATATATATATATATGTATGCTTACAGAAATGAGAGTCCATTTTTTTTTTGTTCATTTATTTAGGATAAAGTTATTTACCTTCCAATTACAATACAATGGCAAACCATTCCACAGTAAAGACAATTTAAAGTTTATGTCCTTTTAAATGGTAACTTGTATTATTATTATATAGTATGATTCCATTACATTAAAAACAATATTTTTTATTGATTATTTCTTCAGTTAAAAACATGATGTAGACAAAAACTCTTTGTCTATCTGCAAAAGTCAACTATTTTTTAACATGAATTATAAGTTCTCATATTGTTGATTAACAGTCTAAAAGCAACATGTCGTCAATTACCCGTTATTTTTGCAAATGTATGCATTTGTGTGTATGAAATATATAAAAATCGCAAATCGAATCGCAATTTTGGAAAAAAGAAAAATCGCAATTACATTTTATCAAAAGCGTGCAGACCTAAACTTTTTTTTGTAATCATATTTGTTGCTTTCTTTGATAGGGTGGAACACTGACAGAACCACTGACTTACTGTAGGCTCCCTAACAAGAAAACTGCAGTACTTTCCCAATTCGCCATCATGTCATTTGTAATGAAATAGTGTGATAAAAAGGCTAAATAAACGTTATCCAAATATTTAAAGATGATTATATTAAATATTTAAATATTTTGAGATGAAAAACCTGCCACGTTTCACGCATACATTTGATCGTTTGTAGTGTGAAACTTTGATAATAAATGAAAAAATACAACTATATAGTCATTTAGTGTGACGACTGAACTGTGACTGAACTTGTATAATATGTCAATGCACAATTACATTCCCGCATACCCAGGATTCATACGCATGTACACATGCAGGGCATGCATGCATTCCAATGGGGAGCACATTTAACCAGAACATCGGCCATTAATGTTGGCACTCGATGGAAAAGTGTCTCCTGGCTCTATTTAGCACAACGGCCAGATGTTAATCCTGCTAGTGCGTCTTCAAGGAGAAAAGCAAAGCAACGCGTTTGCGAACATCAAAGGTGTAAGAATGAGTTTAAGACTTGATGGTACACATACTGTATTGGTAAGCGGATGGATCCATAAAGAGTTTGAGCAGGAATATGTTGATGTAACTAACTATAATCCGCAAAACATTCACAAAATGCTATGTCACATGAACTGTTTTTAAATTAATAACTTTCTGACAAGCAACCCCCCCCCCCACACACATAATGTAAAAATACACTACTGGCAAAATGAGTCACAATGAGGAAATTTTAAAAACTGAGTTATTGTTATTTACACATTCTCCATCTAAAACCTTCAAAATGATGTATGGTTTGTTGGAATCGGACAGAAAATGACCGTGTTACATCCGATTGAAGTCGACCAAGTTTGAAGGTCCGTTTTGAGAAAAACCAGCTTAAAGTTTACTGTTCCAGAACAGAATGTTCCAAAACAAAACTCCATAGCAACCATACCTTAAAAGTCCTTGTAGCAACACCAAAATTGGTACAATTAAAGTCAAATCTCATGTCTAAAGGAAAAATATATATTCAACTCTATTGAAAACGGTTATGGACAAAAATGTCAACATTGTTATGTCACAGTTTTTTTGTTCACTGGTCAGTTTGTCAGCTGGTCAGCTGTCCGTAATATTCCTGACCAGCAGCACTAAGAAAATTCGCCGACTGCAGTGAATTTAGCGCACTTGCAACCGCCTGTGTACCCTCTCCGCCTTCTAAATCCATTACGGAATGTAAAACAGTCGAACTTATCCACAAAAATAATAATTAAATGTTCGAAAATCACCTTTTTTCACCAAATATTCCGCTCGAATTACTGTGTTGTTTTTCATCAGGGCGCTGCCATGATACCACCATGCACCGCGCGGGGTGATACAACCAATGAGGGTACGCCTCACAGCGACCGGTGTTCCGGTTAGCAACAAGCTGGATTTGTTTACGTCGGGACAGGTTTAAAAACTCGAATTATATTGGTTCAGAATGGCGTCATCGGGAATTCCATGCTCATTTTTAGAAAGTACGTAAACTTGGCGTCACAATGATACCAAATATGGCTAGGGGGATTCCCCCTTATTGCCGCGAGTGAGCGTTGAAAACACTTGATTTTGTCAAGGAATTTTAACACAAAGGACTAATTTCTGAAGACATACCTTGTACAAAACCTTCAAATAAAGGTGATTTAAGATGTTTTCTTGCTATTTCGATGATTGGGATCGCTAGATTGTGGCTTTATGGACTCATTTTTGTGAAAATCTCAATTTCAACCAAGATACATTTTTTTCACTTATTTGCCTGTAGGTCAAAATTAGCCTCATTTTGCCAGCACGGGTCACATATTGCCAAATGTATTTGGCCACCTGCCTTGACTCACATATGAATTTGAAGTGCCATCCCATTCCTAACCCATAGGGTTCAATATGATGTCTGTCCACCTTTTGCAGATATTACAGCTTCAACTCTTCTGGGAAGGCTGTCCACAAGGTTGCGGAGTGTGTTTATAGGAATTTTCCACAATTTTTCTAAAAGCGCATTGGTGAGTTCACACACTGATGTTGGTCGAGAAGGCCTGTCTCTCAGTCTCCGTTCTAATTCATCCCAAAGGCGTTCTATTGGGTTCAGGTCAGGACTCTGTGCAGGCCAGTCAAGTTCATCCACACCAGACTCTGTCATCCATGTCTTTATGGACCTTGCTTTGTGCACTGGTGCACAGTCATGTTGGAAAAGGAAGGGGCCCGCTCCAAACGGTTTCCACAAGGTTGGGTGCATGGAATTGTCCAAAATGTTTTGGTATCCTGGAGCATTCAAAGTTCCTTTCACTGGAACTAAGGGGCCAAGCCTAACTCCTGAAAAACAACCCCACACAATAATTCCTCCTCCACCAAATTTCACACTCGGCACAATGCAGTCGGAAATGTACCTCCAAACCCAGACTCGTCCATCAGCTTGCCAGAGGGAAAAGCATGATTCATCACTCCAGAGAAGGCGTCTCCACTGCTCTAGAGTCCAGTGGCAACGTGCTTTACAACACTGCATCCGACGCTTTGCATTGGACATGGTGATGTATGGCTTAGATGCAGCTGCTCGGCCGTGGAAACCCATTCCATGAAGCTCCCTGCGTACCGTACGTGGGCTAATTGGAAGGTCACATGAAGTTTGGAGCTCTGTAGCAACTGACTGTGCAGAAAGTCGACGAGCTATTTGCACTATGCGCTTCAGCATCCGCTGACCCCTCTCTGTCAGTTTACGTGGCCTACAAATTCGTGGCTGAGTTGCTGTTGTTCCCAAACTCTTCCATTTTCTTATAATAAATCCGACAGTTGACTTTGGAATATTTAGGAGCGAGGAAATTTCCACACTGGATTTGTTGCACAGGTGGCATCCTATGACAGTTCCACGCTGGAAATCACTGAACTCCTGAGAGCGGTCCATTCTTTCATAAATGTTTGTGGAAACAGTCTCTATACCTGAGTGCTTGATTTTACACAGCAAGTGATTAGGACACCTGATTCTGATCATTTGGATGGGTGGCCAAATACTTCTGGCAATATAGTGTACATAGTGTTTTTAAAGCACTTTTTGGCCAATGAAGACGGAATCTACAAACTTTGTTCTTCTCCAACAACACCATGTGGATCAGTGCAACAAGTAGGAGTGATACCTCACACATCTAGTACAAAATCTTTGTGCCTTACTGACAACCCAGCGTGCCATTGATTCACAGTCTGCAGTCAATTCAATGAGATGACAAATCATTCTAGCTAGTCTTGTTATTGGGAACACTGACAACGTTAGCAATTAAATAATGGGCGAGTGACCATCCTAGTAAATAAACAGTAAGACGTTATAAACAAGTTGTGGCAACATTCCCTGAACATCGTTTTTCAAGGTAGGAGATGTATCGCAGAACCAATTAAACTTGGTACTACTGCTTTGTCATCATTTCAGCATAACAGCCTAATATAGAATGTTCGGAACACAATGTATGATCACGGTGGTTTGAGCATCAACTAAAAGTAAAGGAAGGATGCATTGCCTTTGCTCTTGTAGTCCTTAGAACTAAGTGTCGCCAAGTGTACTTTACAAGGAATATTCATTTCCTTAGGAAGGCCGCGTCAGCCTTGCGACTCAATCCATATCCATTCTGCCTGCCCGTCTGTCTGTGCTCACTGCCTCTTTTCTGTAAGTGGCAGATATTTCACCTGCCTATCAGTTTCCCTCTCAACATGCTGGTATATGCAGGAAAGACACCCATATAGGGTCACTGATTGTCCTCTGCAAGGCCCTCCTTGAAACTGCTATCTTGTAGCCTCTCCTTACCGTCACTCATATTACAGTGTGTAGAGGTCGCTGACAGAAATGGGTTCAAGTGAGCTGATTAACTTTAGTCCAGTTTTACATATTATTGAGAGGGGGAAGTAAATGTGTGGGGTGCTTCGTAATATTTGGCTTCGCTAACTTATGTTTACATCCGTGACTGTGTGACCTTCTTTGATTTTACTGGAGTGCCTGGAAGAGACCCTGGAACAGTGGTTCTTAACCTTGTTGGAGGTACCGAACCCCACCAGTTTCATATGCGCATTTACCGAACCCTTCTTTAGTGAAAAATAAAATGTTGGGGTTTTTTTTCAAATTCAAGACAAAGTTATATGTTTTTGGTAACACTTTAGTATGGGGAACATATTCTAAGTAACAAAGACTTAATTTAGAGTTTTTTGGACACTCGGGGAACATATTCTAAGTAACAAAGACTTAATTTAGAGTTATTTGGTTAGGGTTAGAGGGTTAGGGCCAGGGTTAGAGGATTAGGGTTATAATAAGGCCATGCCGAATAAGGCATTAATAAGTACTTAATAATGACTAGTTAAGAGCCAATATGTTACTAATTTGCATGTTAACAAGCAACTAATTAATGGTGAACATGTTCCCCATACTAAAGTGTTACCATGTTTTTTTACTGGTGCAAAAAATGAACCGTGCATGAACATCACCTTGTTCAAAGAACAAAACCAACACAGTGCATAAACTCACAACAAATTACACACCTGCAAATCAGTCTGACTTCTGCTGTTTCTGTATCCGTAATACGCAGATGGGGAGAAGTTTTTATTTACACGATGAGTCGGGTGTGTCTTGACATCCGCCGAAGCCCTGAGCCTGACTCACCGAACCCCTAGGGTTCGATCGAACCCAGGTTAAGAACCACTGACCTGGAAAATCTTCCATAATGGTTTGCATATTCAGCCCACAGCAAAACCCAGTTTATGCCAAAATAATAAGAATCAAAGGATGTCCGTGCAGATCAGTGCCAAGGTGATGGAAAGCAGCTGCTCTAACATGAGGAAGGTAGGCAGAGGTTAAGAGGAGTCAATGGGGCTAAAGAGACAGAAGGTCTACCAGTGACAGAGAGAATGACCAGGGGACTGCAGTTTAGGACTTCTGGAATAAATAAATCAAAGTGTGGACCAATGCCAAGAAGACAGCACAATATAAGAAAGGAACTGAAAAAGGAAGAGAAAAATGAGAAGTGGTATTAAAAAAAAATACAAAATTAAGAAGTCGATTACATTCTAGAATACTTTGGTATATTAATTTGTTGGTGTCAACAAATAATAATGCTATTATTTGGTCAAACAATATTTATTTTCTTTATCATCTGGCCAAAAAGAAGTTATAAATAAATAACATTACATGCATGTTTAACATATGCACACACGTAATAATTGATGTCCGTTACATCAAATTATGCATAAACAGTCACTGAAAAGCCAAGAACAGTGCAGGAGGCGGGATTTGACCGGAAATCCAAGTCACCAGGGGCCTCATATTTATTAAGAGTGCGCTCAAAAACCTGGCGTACGCGTGAGATGTATCAAGAGTGAACTGAACATGGAAATGGGCGCTGCCTTATGCCAACATAATGGCTAACGTACGTACATTTCTACAGGCTGCGGATACTTTGACGACACACAGAGGTGGTCATTCAGGCTTTGCCAAAATTAGATTTTAACAATGTGAAAGATTGATTGATCTCGCCAATGCATTTATTTATTCATATTCATATTTGTGATGATGTCTATTAATGTGTCTATTCTAGGCCATCATTTTGCCACAATATATTTTTGTGACTTCAGCACAGCTTGGCCTGTCAAGCTGACAGTTGCAGCTACCGATGTTTGCCTGACTTTGTGTCATGTGGCCGCTACGGCATGTTGCTCTCCTGGGTTATAATAATAAATTGAGTAGTCAAACAAGAGTCAAAGTCTTTCATATAGTTGTTGATGTGCTGGCATGTTTAAATTTAAAATATTTCAAACCAAATATTTCGTAATTTTAATACGAAACTCTAATCTGGCTGCGAGCAGGCTACTGTATGAAGATATTTACCGTATTTTTCGGACTATAAGTCGCAGTTTTTTTCATAGTTTGGCCGGGGGTGTGACTTATACTCAGGAGCGACTTATGTGTGAAATTATCAACACATTACCGTAAAATATCAAATAATATTATTTAGCTCATTCACGTAAGAGACTAGACGTATAAGATTTCATGGGATTTAGCGATTAGGAGTGACAGATTGTTTGGTAAATGTATAGCATGTTTTTTTGTTATAGTTATTTGAATGACTCTTACCATAATATGTTACGTTAACATACCAGGCACGTTCTCAGTTGGTTATTTATGCCTCATATAACGTACACTTATTCAGTCTGTTGTTCACTATTCTTTATTTATTTTAAATTGCCTTTCAAATGTCTATTCTTGGTGTTGGGTTTTATCAAATAAATTTCCCCAAAAAATGCGACTTATACTCCAGTGCTACTTATATATGTTTTTTCCCTTCTTTATTATGCATTTTCGGCCGGTGCGACTGATACTCTGGAGCGACTTATACTCCGAAAAATACAGTAGTTGTAAATTACACAAATTATATTCATATTGGGGTTAATCACAGTCACCCACATGTGTCCCCACCTCTTCTAAAGTTGTACATATCTTTTCAAATGGGGTGAGTGCTTATCTCCGGTCACCTCGCCTGTTTCGGCCATATTCATCTTCTTCTTCACTTTATTCCCGATGTAGTAGCACCTATTTCTTATTTGTTCTTGTGTGTGGGTCTCTGACTCTAAAGCAATGACACTTCATCCCACTCTACACACTTTTGTGTAATGGAAACGCCAGAAAGAAGCACCTCCTACTCCTTAACGGTGAATTCTGAGTGGTCAGAGTGTAGGATATCAAGCGCATGGCTAATTTCAATGTGATTTCCGTATTTGAATGGAGGCGTGGCCTGGGCGTGGCCAGCCACTCAAACACGTGCGCTCAATTCCACGTTAATTGGGATGTAAAAAAGAATTAATGCGTGGACACACTTTAATACATCTGAAAATGTTTGTGTGTACCCAGTTTTCTGGAATTGAGCGTACATAATTTTTCTAGTAGGAAATCCATGCAACTCCTAATACATGTTTACATATTTATATCTTATTTGGATCGGTATGTCTCAGTGGGTACAGTGGCTATCTAGTAACCGGAGGGTTAATGGTTCGATCCCAGCCTGGTGAGCATATGTCGAGGTGTCTTTAGGCAAGATGTCGAACTCCTAACTGCTACTGATGGGTCGTAGTTCGTGCTTGCATGGCAGCTTCCGCCATCAGTATTACACTATGTTGTTGTTCTTAATGTGTAATGACAATAAAATATTATATTTAAATAATTCAATAATTGTTACAGTGAATACAGTGAGTCGTGGTAACATACACAGGTGCGCGGTGATGAGCTGGGCTGGCAATCCAAGAGAGACTCTTTGTTAATTGAGCATTTAGTTTCTATTAAGACCAGCCAATGCAAAAGCAGCAGAAAAAAAACTACATTCAAACAGTACCTAAAATACCGTTACATCCCAAGTATTATATATTATCTGAAGCAGAGGAAGTTCAACATTCAACACTCAATGTTGAGAAGTGTTTTACTATTTCTATGTATAAAGTCCAGTGATTGTTTCATTTTAGTAAAGGACTAAGACTGCATCTGTTCAAGTCTGTTAAAAACAATAAATAATTGCTTGAATTGCCATATTTTTTACCTTTTGATCTGCCACAACAATGTAATAAATATAAATAAAAATACCCCAGGTAGAAGACTTTTCTTAGCCTTTTAAAAATAGATTAGATTAATTTATCATTGGGTATAATAATAGATGGTAAAACGAATTGGAAATCTCATGTAAAAAATATACAACATAAAGTAGCAAGAAACACGTCAATAATGAATAAAGCTAAACATGTTCTAGACCAAAAATCACTTCATATTCTCTACTGCTTGCATGGTGTTACCATATCTGAGTTATTGTGTAGAAATATGGGGAAACAACTACAAATGTGCGCTTCATTCACTAACTCTGTTACAAAAAAGATAATGTTGGATATAGAGAACATATAAACCCTTTATTTATTAAATCACAAATACTGAAATTCAACGATTTGGTGCATTTGCAAACAGCTAAAATGATGTACCAAGCAAACTATAACCTGCTACCCAAGAATGTACAACAATTCTTCTCAACAAAAGAGGAGGAATATAACCTTAGAGGAAAATCTAATTTAAAACATTTGTGTGCTCGAACACCGCTTAAAACCTTTAGCATGTCTGTATGTGGAATTAAATTATGGAATGGATTACCAAAGAAATCAAACAAAGCACCAATATGATTCAGTTTAAGAGACTGTTTAAACTACAAGTGTTCACAAAGTACACAGAACAAGAATTATGATGAACATCTTGAATTCTTTTTTTTTTAAATTCAGACAAAAATTATTTACGTATTTAATATTTGTTTGCTTACTATGGTATATTATTTGTTTATTATTTATTTGTTCACTGTTCTGTTACAGAGAACAAGGAAATAGGATAAGATTGCTATGGTATGAAAAGGGGTAGGATTAAATAAGCTCAGTTTCTTCGTACTCCTTTTCGGACGTGCTGTAATGAAACAACTGGAAATGTGTGATGAATAACATTGTATCGGATGCATGTTTGAAATAAACTGAAACTGAACTAATTATTAGTCGCTCATTTTTTTTTAATAGCTTGGCATCAATAAACGTGGTCAATGTAGGACTTTTGAGGTGTTTCCAAAAAGTACATTATTAGGTATGGTTACTTTATTAGTAACCGGCGGTAAACTTGTTTTGCAGGCAGCAAGATCAGGACATCCATTATACAGTTGTGGTCAAAAGTTTACATACACTTGTAAAGAACATAATGTCATGGCTGTCTTCAGTTTCCAATAATTTCTTCAACTCCTATTTTTTTGTGATGGAATGATTGGAGCACATACTTGTTGGTCAAAAAAAACATTCATAAAGTTTGGTTCTTTTATGAATTCATTTTGGGTCTACTGAAAATGTGACCAAATCTGCTGGGTCAAATTTAATATTTGTTTACATGTCCCTTGGCAAGTTTCACTGCAATAAGGCGCTTTTGGTAGCCATCCACAAGCTTCTGGCAAGCTTCTGGTTGAATTTGTGACCACTCCTCTTGACAAAATTGGTGCAGTTCAGCTAAATTTGTTGGTTTTCTGACATGGACTTGTTTCTTCGGCATTGTCCACATGTTCTCAATGGGGTTTAAGTCGGGACTTTGAGAAGGCCATTCTAAAACCTAAATTTTAGTCTCATTTAGCCATTTACCACTTTTGATGTGCGTTTGAGGTCATTGTCCTGTTGGAACACCCAACTGCGCCTAAAGACCCAACCTACGGGCTGATGATTTTAGGTTTTGGAGGTAAATCTCCTTTTTTCATTGGCATCAAAACAGGCCCAGAGCATAATACTACCACCACCATGCTTGACGGTAGGGGTGGTGTTCCTGGGATTAAAGGCCTCACCTTTTCTCCTCCAAACATATTGCTGGTTATTGTGGCCAAACAGCTCAATTTGTGTTTCATCTGACCACAGAACTTTCCTCCAGAAGGTCTTATTTTTGTCCATGTGATGTCAGATGAAACAAAAATTGAGCTGTTTGGCCTCAATACCTTTACAAGTGTTCTTTACAAGTGTATGTAAACTTTTGACCACTACTGTACATACAGGAAAAAGTCCAATCTTAAGACATTTAATGCAAACACCTACCACATAACAAACATTATAAATGTTGGTAAGATTATAAAATAGTTCCTCATAAAAAAGGTTAAAATATAAAATCACAATCAGGACAAACCAGAATAAAATACCATAAATGAAAGAATAAAATAGACCAAAATAAATGTACAGTGGTTATACAGCATACAATTTATATATTTGTATTCTCCTAATCTGCTCTCAGCCTACAAAACTTTTTCTACTTTCTTACAAATTTATCACCAGACTGAAAGGCCACTGCCAGATCCTAAGTGCCTTACCCTTTTAAATGAAATAGTGGCATTTGTGATAAAGCCACTAAATTCCTTATCTAACTGCCCTGGAGAGTCTTTCAAGGCAAAGTGTCACTTTACCTAATCTGTGTCACCCGTGACGCCATACAGCCCCATCTGAGTGTCGCACTAACAGAGGCATGCACACACCCACACACTGTCAGTTTTCCTGTCCTTTTCAAGGACAAAATCCAGTCCAAAACACAAGTGAAGCATGTTGTGGAACAGGCAGACCTTTTGTGTGTGTGAAGTGGATCCAAAAATAGAGGCATTGGAAAAGAGGAAAAAAAAGCACTTGTTGAACTTGTCTTTTGTTCTCAATGTTTTTAAGAAACAATTTGTAGGAAGACGATCACATGATGAGATGTTCTGTGAAAGACTTTGGCAGGAAAATGTCAAAAATTGTACCTGAGTGTAAACTATTCCAATGTATTATATTCAGGTGAAGCGCGTTGATGTGTCAGAGGAAATTGCTTGAATGTTAACCCCCGACCCCAGAAAGACTTTATTTAGTACTGTAAGCAGTAAGGCATTGTTGTGAAGTAAATCCTCCTGCCAGGATCTCATTCTAGGTTATGCTGTCCTGTGCCTGTAAATACAGTTTTGTTCACTCACTTCCCTTCGTAGAATCATGACCTAAAAAGGCACCGTCTCATTTCTGAGGTTATTTTCAGTTTGTGTGATAATGCTCACTCTTGTCCCGCTATAACGATTCCGACAAGAGGCAAACCAGGGACCTCCAAAGAAGGTCAGTTTGAGCAGATAAAGCATCTAAAGGGAAAGGGAAACTCCTGAGTGCAGAAGAAGTTAAGGTCAAAATAATTTACACGCTGACCAAATTAAGATATGTGTTGAATGGGTATTATTAAGGTTGAAATTTCAATTAAAAAAACTAAAAAATAAAAAAAAAATGGTACCAAAAGACAGAAGCTATGTTAGCACTGTATATTTGAAAAAAATAATAAAATAAAATATATATATATATATATATATATATATATATATATATATATATATATATATATATATATATATATATATATATATATATATAAATAATAAATATACATATACACATATATATATATATATATATATATATATATATATATATATATATATATATACATACATACATACATACATACATACATACATACATACATACATACACACACACACACACATACATACATACATACATACATATATATATATATATATATATATATATATATATATATATATATATATATATATATATATATATATATATATATATATATATATATGTATATATATATATATTATATACATACATACATACATACACACACACACACACACACACTTCTTAAGGTTGTCCATCGTATCCGATGACGACAATCCATCTCTATGTTTTGTGAGTCCTCATGTGGCTGAATAGTCCAATCCGTGATCCACATGATCTGCCGCAAACAGAGCAGGTGAAGGCACTGACTGGGGGTGCAGGTGTGGCAATGGCTTCATGCCTTCTTTGACGCTTCCTGGCTCGTTGACCACTTCGGTCCTCCTCAAGCTTATGAACTCCTTGTTGGAGGAGCTGCCGCCAGGTGGAACGTTGGACTGCAGTGTCCTCCAGCTGGGTCGGGTTCAGGCCGCATTTCTTCATGACAGTCTTCATTTGATCTTTATAACGCTTTTTTGGGCCTCCTGCCAAGCGGTGACCAAGATGAAGCTGACCATAAAGCACCTTGCGTGGTAAGCGTTCTTCTGGCATCCTGATAACGTGGCCTAGCCAGCGAAGTTGATGCTGGGTGACTGTAGCCTCCACACTGGTGCAGTTGGTCTTGCAGAGTATTTCAGTGTGGGGGACTCTGTCCTTCCAGGATATCCCCAGGATGCATTGTAAGCACCTGATGTGGAAGGCCTCCAGCATCCTGAGGTGGCGGCTGTACAGGGTCCACGCTTCACAGCTGTAGAGGAGGGTCATCATGACCACAGCTAAATAGACCGCTACCTTGGTATGTAGCTTAAGGTCTTTGTTCTGGAAGACCCTTCCCCTGAGTCTGCCAAAAGATGCTGAAGCCTGCTTGATCCGGTTTTGAACCTCCCTGTCGAAACTGCAATCGTCAGAGAGAAAGCTGCCAAGGTATTTGAAAGAGTCCACTACTGCTAGTGGTTTATTGTCGATGGTGAAGGTTGGTGGATGAGGTGGAGGAGTGGATGCCCACTGGCATATTACCTCGGTTTTTGCCAAGTTGACAGAGAGGCCCAGTCTGCCATAAGCACTTGCAGCGGCTGAGAGGGTAGCTTGCAGCGCTTCCGGTGTGTGGGCCACAACTGCGCAGTCATCTGCGTATTGGAGTTCGATGACTTGCACTGGTGTGACTTTTGTGACTGCTTGGAGCCTCCGGATGTTAAACAGGTTCCCGTCAAGTCGGAAGTCGACGGTAACGCCACTGCCCTTCTTGATCCTCTCATGAAGCAGCAGTGTCACACACAGGAGGAAGATATTAAACAAGACTGGAGCAAGAACACATCCCTGGCGTACACCGGTGCACACCTTAAAGGGTTCTGATTCCTGGCCGCCAATAGTCACACGTGACATCATCCCTTCATGGAATTGCCTTAGGATGTTGACAAACTTCTGTGGGCAGCCGAACTTCAGGAGGATATTCCAGAGAAGCTCCCTGTTGACAGTGTCAAAGGCCTTCGACAGATCAATGAAAGCAACAAAGAGGTCCTGGTGCTGCTCCCTACATTTCTCCTGAAGCTGCCGTGTTGTGAAAACCATGTCCACAGTGCTCCTGTTCTTCCTGAAACCACATTGTGACTCCGGCAACAGGTCTTCCGTGATGTTGTTCACCAGCCTGTGTAGCATGACTTTAGCCAAGACTTTACCAGCAACAGCCAGAAGTGAAATGCCACGACTGTTGCCACAGAGGGACTTGTCCCCCTTGCCTTTGTAGATGGTGATAATATTGGCATCTCTCCACTGCTGAGGGACAGTTTCATGCTTCCACACTTTGCTGATGACAAGGAAAAGAGGCACGGATGGAAAGGTAGCCTCCTTGCTTGAAGATCTCTGCAGGGATGCTGTCAGGACCAGGGGTCTTGTTGTCTTTCAGAGACCTTATTGCACTCTTAACCTCTCCAAAGGTTGGTGGAAGGTCAAGGTCATGGATGGTTGGGTAGTCAGGTAGGTCCTCCAGAACTGAGGGGTCTGTTGGGGCGGGCTGATTTAGCAGAGTTTCAAAATGTTCTGCCCATCTTTTGGTGATGAGCTTCTGGTCTTTTATGAGGGTTGTACCATCGTTAGACTTTAGCGGGGAGACAGCACAGTTTCTTGGGCCGTAGATGGTTTTCATTGCATCGTAAAAGTTGTGCATATCATTTTTGTTGGCATGAGATTGTATTTCAGCTGCCTTCTATATCCACCACTCATTCTTCAGGGCACGCAATTTTGACTGCACCTCCCTTCTGGATGTTTGCCATTGCTGTCGGAGCACCGCTGAAGTGGGGTTGTTGAGTACAGCATTGTGTGCTGTGTGCATATGTTTGAGCATGGTGGTTATTGTGGCTGTGTTGTCATCAAACCAGTCCTGATGCTTTCTGCGCTTATAGCCAATGGATTGGGATGCTGCCTCATAGAGCCTGGAGCTGATAGAGGTCCATTTGTCGTCAATGGAGTTATCACTCTCCAGAATATGCTCGATGTCTTCCAGGTTTTTGGCCAGAGAGAGACGGAGATTGTCCCGAGCCATAGGATCTGCTAACCGGGTACAGTCAAGCCTCTTCTTCCCTGACTTTTGAAGACGGATAACAGGGCGTACTTGCACCCGGAGCCTGGTTATGATGAGCCGGTGGTCGGTCCAACACTCAGCTCCTCTCATTGCACGAGTTAGTGTTACGTCTTTTATGTCTGAGCGTCTCACAATGGTGTAATCAATCAGGTACCAATGTTTGGAGCGTGGGTGCATCCAGGATGTTTTGTGCTTATTTTTTAGTTGGAAGATTGTGTTTGTGATGGTCAAGTCATGCTCAGCACAGAGGCTTAGCAGCCGTAGGCCGTTTGCATTGGCTTGTCCAATGCCATGCCTGCCAATAACACCACTCCACACCTTGTTGTCCTTCCCCACTCTGGCATTGAAATCGCCCAACAAAAAGATCTTGTCCTCCTTAGGTGTGCGACGGCGGGCCTCATCTAATGCCCGGTAGAAGCGGTCTTTAACCTCTTCCTTTGATGGTAGCGTCGGTGCATAGGCACTAAGAAGGGTGGCATATCTTTTCTTAGCCAGAGGGATCCTGAGTGACATGAGCCTTTCACTTATGCCAACCGGTGCTTCTGGGAGTTTTGGTAGGAGGCTGTTTTTTATTGCAAGTCCCACACCGTGCTGATGCTCGCCTCCTGGAGGGTATCCTTTCCAGAAGAAAGTGTAACCTTGCCCTTCTTCCTTCAGGGATCCTTCATCCAGGAGTCTGGTTTCACTAAGTGCAGCAATATCAACATTGTAGCGGTTAAGTTCCGCTGCAATGAGTGCAGTTCTGCGCTGGGGTCTATCAGTGGTAACGCTAGTGTCCAGGAGTGTCCTTATGTTCCATGATGCCAGTTTAAGAGGGATTATTTTCTTTGCTTTATTTCGACCGCGGAGTGGAATTCCCAACAGGTGCGGTAGTCTGTCCAGGATAGTTTTGAGTGGGCAATGTCTGGGCCACCTTTTCTAGGCCTTTCCCCAGTTGGGGTGAGCAGTGCAATCCTAAATAGGGCTGCTCAGGCGTACAGGGGTCTGCCGAGAGCAGCTGCCACTCAATTTCAGCTACTAGCGACCATAGATAGCCCTGTACCGCTGGTGTGCAGGGTTCTGACTAGGAGCTTCCGGTGCATTCATACCTGCTCCCGTTATCAGACACCCCATCGCCACCAGACTTTGTTTCATTTCCGGTAGCTGGTCTCACCGAGGCAGAGATGAATACCTGCGCAAAGGAGCTTGTTTAAAGTGCCACTGGGGGTGCGCATGTCCCAGCAGCACTTCTTCACTGTGAGAGGGTGGGATCCGGTGGCAAGGGGAACCCAGGACGACCGGCACTCTTCCACAGTTGCAGGAGGCCGCCGGAGCTCCAGTTTTTTGGAGGACCGCCTATCGTGTGCCGCCAACCACGTTGCTTTTCTTTCGGGGTGTGCTCCCCTAGCCTTTGTCTTCCTAGACTTACCCACAAGGCAGCGGGTCTTCGCCGTATCCCTGGCTAGGGGGCAGTCAGGTACTAGGCCTTTGCCAAGGGCCACCTGGGGTAACAGTGGTTAAGGGGTTAACCTCCTAGTGCCCCAAGACCCCCCAAAGAAGAGCCTCCACTGCCGGATGCACTTTAACGTCATGCCCAGGACACACACATACACGCACACACACACACACACACGCACACACACATCCGTATATATATATATATATATATATATATTATTTTGGTACCGGTACCAAAATTATTTTGATACTTTTCAGTACTTTTCAATACTTTTCTAAATAAAGGGGACCACAAAAACCGGCATTATTGGCTTTATTTTAACAAAAAATCTTAGGGTACATCAAACATATGTTTCTTATTACAAGTTTGTCCTTAAATAAAACAGTGAACATACAAGACAACTTGTCTTTTAGTAGTAAGTAACCAAACAAAGGCTCCTAATTTAGCTGCCGACATATGCAGTAACATATTGTGTCATTTTCCATTCTATTATTTCGTCAAAATGATTAAGGACAAGTGATAGAAAATGAATTATTAATCTACTTGTTCATTTACTGTTAATATCTGTTAAAATGTAATAATCACTTATTATTCTGTTCTTTGGATGCTTAACATTAGTTTTGGATGATACCACAAATGTGGGTATCAATCCGATACCAAGTCGTTACGTGTCCTCATGTGTCCAGGGACATATTTCCTGAGTTTATAAACATAATATAAATTTAAAAAAAAACGAAAACAAATGTTGTGATGCCCAAAAATATCGAAGTAATCATAGTGGTATCGACTAGATACGCTCCCAAACTTGGTATCATTACAGTGTATGTTAGGTGTAGATTCACCAATGGCGTTTGTTTACATTTTCACGCCGGGGTCCGGTACTTTTCAGAGGCAGTAAAGTACCGAATATAATTCATTAGTATCGCGGTACTATAATATATACCTTACAACCCTAATATGTATATATAAATTATTGTACTGTAGCATACACACAGCACACCAATGTTCAACATGCAGTGAGATATGCACTGGAGTTTATTGTCGACCATGTCTGAAAAAGAATCAGCGGTGGGTGATGTACGTCTTCAAGATATACACTACCGTTCAAAAGTTTGGGGTCACCCAAACAATTTTGTGGAATAGCCTTCATTTCTAACAACAAGAATAGACTGTTGAGTTTCAGATGAAAGTTCTCTTTTTCTGGCCGATTTGAGCGTTTAATTGACCCCACAAATGTGATGCTCCAGAAACTCAATCTGCTCAAAGGAAGGTCAGTTTTGTAGCTTCTGTAACGAGCTAAACTGTTTTCAGATGTGTGAACATGATTGCACAAGGGTTTTCTAATAATCAATTAGCCTTCTGAGCCAATGAGCAAACACATTGTACCATTAGAACACTGGAGTGATAGTTGCTGGAAATGGGCCTCTATACACCTATGTAGATATTGCACCTAAAACCAGACATTTGCAGCTAGAATAGTCATTTACCACATTAGCAATGTATAGAGTGTATTTCTTTAAAGTTAAGACTAGTTTAAAGTTATCTTCATTGAAAAGTACAGTGCTTTTCCTTCAAAAATAAGGAAATTTCAATGTGACCCCAAACTTTTGAACGGTAGTGTATAAATATCAACAGCGGCGGGCATGGAGGGGTTTATTTGCAACCAAACAAACCGTTTTGCAGGCATACTCTAAGAGAGGGTTTGAAATATGACAGTGGAGCATCAAAGTAGATCTAATATATATTATCTAGACCAGTGAATCAAAAACTGTACGCGGGCCGCATCTAGTGGTACGCCAAAGAATCGCTTAATTAAATACTCAAACACAGTGTTACTGGTCAAACTGTGTATAATGTTACACTGGCCAAAAATATTAAATATACCTGTTAAATAAAACCTCTGCCTTGTTTTTAATGAATACTTAGGCCTACTATGGTACTGTACATTAAAGTCGGTCATGGTGGTGGCACTTGGAGAGCTAAGTGTTTTCTGAGGTGGTACTTGGTAAAAAAAAAAAAATACATAAGTGTGATTAGAGTCATCTTAGGTCCCCTTTAAACAGTTTTAATAACAGTACATATCATTGTTTCAGTATTTTTTAACAAGTTTACATTACCACTGCTTTGTTGCCTGATATGTTTTGGCTTTTTTCCACTCTCTAATCCGTTTTGGATAGTGTGAGATGTGACTTCCTATCCTCTGCCCCATTGTTTTCCTGGTTTTGCGAGGAATGAGGTAAAAACAAACTGTTCCAGTGTAGAAGGTCAAACAACACAGTTATGAAACCTACGTAAAAAAAAGAGACAAAATGTAATAGCATGCGACCATCAGGGTATTCCTGTTCCTCGGAGAGGTTATGTAAACACCTCTCTGTAGGTCTATAATTAAGAGGGAAAACTCTTGATAATGGCACCGTGGACCACTTCCTGTCATCCTTTGACTAAATCGCACTCTCTGGTGTTTATTTATTAGATTTCAAATTTGTACACTCAAGGACTCCTTGATTATTTAGAAGCGACAAGACTGAAATATTTAACACAGCAATCCAATCATGCAGCTTTCTTAATGCTTGACCCTTGACCTCTCCTGGGTAATAACGGCTACATATCTATCCTCACACACGTAGCAACATGGAAAAAACACACAAACCTGGAGAGCTCTGTAAGCTGAAGAAAAAAGAATGAGGACGGTTAAGAAAATGTCAATGAGCTCTAAAGTCATGAGCCCATTAAAGACTATTTTGTCAAAATATTTAATACATGATATTAAAATATGTTTAATTTAATATGCACAATTACAAAGTCACAAAGATTTATGAATGTGTGCCCTTCCCTTTCCCTTTTTGCTTAAGCTGGAAGAAATCAGCATGTACCACTTCTCGTGATCATGTACAGCAGGGGTGTCCAAACTTTTTCCACTGAGGGCCGCACACGGAAAAATTAAAGCATGTGGGGGCCATTTTGATATTTTTCATTTTCAAACCATAACAAAATATATGCATTTTTTATTTATTTTACCTTTAGGGGTCCCGGGGACCATAAAGGGTCTCAGTCATTAAAATGTTAAAAATAAGTCAGATTATTATTATTTTTTTAATTATTTAACGCTTACAGTAAATCTCTATATCAACTTCAAGTTGATATAAAGTAATACAAATTAAAAAAAATGTTTTATGGCTTTTCTGTCAAAAACAACTTAGTTTTTTATAGTAAAACTGAATAAGGCAGTATTTAGTAATTAGAGCCCTAAAAGATCAATAATGCAGGACACCATTGATTTTAATTATTTCATATTTTTGAGTAATCACAGTGAAAAGATAAATAAAAAAATCACTAAATATATTTGGGATCCAAAAGGTGCCTCACTCATGAAGTGATACATTTTTATTAGGTTTTTCTTTTACTTTCAACACTTAAGTTACGAGATCAACTTCAGATATATCTGTCGATTTTATGCTGGAACTATTACTTTGTCTGTTTTATACGCTTTTGTCAAAGAAAACTTTGATGTTTTTATATAGCTACTACACAATATATGCAATATTTACCACATAAAACATTTTAAAGTGAAATATTTGAAGTAATTGGAGCCCTGAAAATAATTCATTATAACATGGATTTTTTGTCATTTTTTTTTTTTTTTTTGAGCAATGGCAAAAAAAGAAAAATGAAGAAAGACAAAAGAAAAAAAATCAGCCTGCATGGCAGCTTTTGTGTCAACATTGCAACTTTTTCTCGTTAGATTTCACCTCATTCCACTTTTTTTAATGTTCTTTTTTATTTTTACAATAGTATTTCCAGAATGTGTGGCGGGCCGGTAAACAATTAGCTGCGGGCCGCAAATGGCCCCTGGGCCGCACTTTGGACACCCCTGATGTAGTCCCTCTCCCAAACTATTTTCTTTTTTTTTAAATTTTTGTCTACACATTCACTCTCTCAACTGGTCTTTCCTTTGGTCACACTTAAGGATGAAATAAATCTATATTGCAGTATATATTAGAGCCTCCTGCGATACTGATATACTGCATATCGCTATATACAAAACCCAAAACCACTGAAGTTGGCACGTTGTGTAAATCGTAAATAAAAACAGAATACAATGATTTGCAAATCATTTTCAACTTATATTCAATTGAATGGACTGCAAAAACAATATATTTATTGTTTGAACTGAGAAACTTTATTTTGTTTTCCCAATTTTCTTTAAATTTGAATTTAATGGCAGCAACACATTGCAAAAAAGGGGCATTTTTACCACTGTGTTACATGGCCTTTCCTTTTAACAACACTCAATAAATGTTTGGGAACTGAGGAGACTAATTTTTGGAATTCTTTCCCATTCTTGCTTGATGTACAGCTTAAGTCGTTCAACAGTCCAGGGTCTCCGTTGTGGTATTTGACGCTTCATATTGCGCCACACATTTTCAATGGGAGACAGGTCTGAACTACAGGCAGGCCAGTCCCACACTCTTTTACTACAAAGCCACATTGTCTTGCTGAAATAAGCAGGGGCGTCCATGAAAAAGACGTTTCTTGGATGGCAACATGTTACTCCAAAACCTGTATGTACCTTGCAGCATTAATGGTGCCTTCACAGATGTGTAAGTTACCCATGCCTTAGGCACTAACACACCCCCATACCATCACAGATGCTGGTTTTTTAACTTTGCGCCTAGAACAGTCCGGATGGTTCTTTTCCTCTTTGGTCCGGAGGACATGACGTCTACAGTTTCCAAAAGCAATTTGAAATGTGGACTCGTCAGACCACAGAACACTTTTCCACTTTGCATCAGTCCATTTTAGATAGGCTTGGCCCAGTGAAGATGGTGGCGTTTCTGGGTGTTGTTGACAAATGGCTTTGGCTTTGCATAGTAGAGTTTTAACTTGCACTTACAGATGGAGCCACAAACTGTAGTTACTGACAGTGGTTTTCTGTAATGTTCCTGAGCCCAATTGGTGATATATTTTACACACTGATGTTGCTTTTTGATGCATTGCTGCTTACGTGCAGTGATTACTCCAGATTCTCTGAACCTTTTGATGATATTACGGACCGTAGATGGTGTAATCCCTAAATTCCTTGCAATAGCTCATTGAGAAATGTTGTTCTTAAATTGTTGGACAATTTGCTCACGCATTTGTTCACAAAGTGGTGACCCTCGCCCCATCCTTGTTTGTGAATGACTGAGCATTTCATGGAACCTGCTTTTATACCCAATCATGGCACCCACCTGTTCCCAATAAGCCTGTTCACATGTGGGATGTTCCAAATAAGTGTTTGATGAACATTCCTCAACTTTCTCAGTCTTTTTTGCCACTTGTGCCAGCTTTTTTGAAACATATTGCAGGCATGAAATGCCAAATGAGCTAATATTTGCAAAAAATAACAATGTTTACAAGTTTGAACGTTAAGTATCTTGTATTTGCGGTCTATTCAATTGAATATAGGTTGAAAGGGATTTGCAGATCTTTGTATTCTGTTAATTTACACAAGGTGCCAACTTCACTGGTTTTTAGTTTTGTATTATTTGGTATAAAAATCATAATAGAATAGTATAAAAACGGGTTAAATAGGCTCTAATTTAGCTGATGGCATATGCAGTAACATAGCGTAATTTCCAGTTGTAATATTTTTTGTAAAGTATTATTTATCTACTTTACACAATTGTATTTATTTTGCCTTGGCAAAATAAAAGCCGCCACACTCATACTTGCCAACCCTCCCGATTTTTCCGGGAGACTCCCGAATTTCAGTGCCCCTACCGAAAATCTCCCGGGGCAACCATTCTTCCGAATTTCTCCCAATGTTCACCCGAACAACAATATTGAGGGCGTGCCGTGATGGCACTGCCTTTAACGTCCTCTACAACATGTCGTCACGTCCGCTTTTTCTTCATACAAACAGCCCAGTCACATGTTGTGTGGGACTTCTACAGACACACGTAAGTGACTGCAAGACATAGCTGATCAACAGCCATACAGGTCACACTGAGGGTGGCTGTATGAACAACTTTAACACTGTTACAAATATGCGCCACACTGTGAGCCCACACCAAACAAGAATGACAAACACATTTCGGGAGAACATCCGCACCGTAACACAACATAAACACAACAGAACAAATACCCAGAATCCCTTGTAGCCCTAACTCTTCCGGGCTACAATAAACACCCCCGCTACCACCAAACCCCGCTTCCCCCCAACCCCGCCCACTTCAAACCCCCCCATCTCCCAAATTCGGAGGTCTCAAGGTTGGCAAGTATGGCCACACCTTACAAATAAGGGTGTTTTACGTGAAGACAAATAAAAGACAAATATATACATATATATATATATATTTATATACATTTATATATATGTTTTTTTTTGCCTTTGAAGTCATCCTGTGTCCAGGCACTGTTTTTTCCCAGAGTTTGAAAACAATAATTAAAACAACAAAAGATTTTTGATGATAAAAAAATCACTGTATTATTGACCATATACTGATACTATACTTGGTATCTTTACTGTCAATAATTGTATCAATCCGCTCATCTTTGTTTTACATTCAACAGCTTTCTGCCTAAGCAGTTAGCATATCCTCCTACGGTGTGTAGCGTAGCATGTTAAGCTATTCCTTGTCCTCCAGTGATAATAGTTGTAAAAAAAAGTGTTTATTTGTCGCCATTGAGGTGATGATTAGTGACTTTAAAGTGGCTTTGCACTGTGGAGGGACGTCAGCCGCTGGTGAGGACTCCACAGTGCGTTGAGGACACGTCCGTTCGAATGGCGTTGTCAAATTTGAGGGACACAGCTAGAATGTGTCGTCAACAGTTATCACAATATGACGATAGAATTAAAATCTCTATCGCCGGCCAAATGTATATCATTTATATCGCACAATCCAAGTCATACTTATTTCACACCAAGACAAAAGTGGCAAATGTGAGCTAAGTGAGAGCCGCTTGCAAAAATAAAGCACTTTGAAAATAGATAAATACAATCTCTGCTATCCAGCTGCCCTCTCTAAATCACTCACAACCCCTTCAACAAGTGGTCACAAGCCAGGGAAAAAGCAGACTCCTCCAATTGGAAATGACAACCACAAAAGAGGATTCTTAAAGTTTCCAAAACTGATTGCTCAAGTCAAAAAAGTGGGCTCCAACAGTATCTTTGAACATAATTACAGTATGTCCTTGTCTGCTTCTTCTTGTTGCAGAAAGAACCGTGCATACGTTCTTGGGAATAAAAATTAAACATTCTCCAAGAGGGGAAGTGGGAGGTTTTCTTAGGCTTCTTTTTATGATCGAAATTTCCGGACATCAGTTTTCTGAGGTGTAATAGTTTAGCAAGTTCAAGTATTAGCGACTTTTACAGTAGTATGGGGTTACATTCGCCGAGAAAACGTTTACAAGAAAACCCGAGCATGTATAATTTCATGTTTTTGTCAAGTGAGACCAAATCCCACAACGGTAGTCTGCCAAAGTGATTACGTGTTTTATGGCATTGGCACCACAAAGTCCCAAATACATAATTTCTGAAGGCCACTGCGTACATTTGCAGACACGGTGCATGCACGTGCAAGAACAAGTTGCATGTTTTTACTGAGCATGTGCTACTGTGAGCCTGCCAGATTCCCAGCCAGCTGCTAAACATGCAGAGTTGGTTTTCTGATGATTGCCGGAAATACTGCAGCTTTGACTCAAGGATGATCATTTGAATTTTACAAAAAACATACCGTATATTTCGGATTATAAATCGCAGTTATACTCTGGAGCGATTTATGTGTGAAATTATTAACACCTTACCGTAAAATATCAAATAATATTATTTATCTCATTCAGGTAAGAGACTAGACGTACCGATAGAAGAGGAGGCGGCGCATTGTCTACCTTTGGAGTTGGCAGAGTTGTTTAGAAGCAACACCGAGGAAGACGATTTCATGGGATTTAGTGATTAGGAGTGACAGATTGTTTGGTAAATGTATAGCATGTTCTATATGTTATAGTTATTTGAATGACTCTTACCATAATATGTTACGTTAACATACCAGGCACGTTCTCAGTTGGTTATTTATGCGTCATATAACGTACACTTATTCAGCCTGTTGTTCACTATTCTTTATTTATTTTAAATTGCCTTTCAAATGTCTATTCTTGGTGTTGGATTTTATCAAATAAATGTCCCCCAAAAATGCGATTTATACTCTAGTGCCACTTATATATGTTTTTTTCCTTCTTTATTATGCATTTTTGGCCGGTGCGATTTATACTCCAGAGCGATTTATAATCCGAAAAATACGGTAGCACGGCTTTTAATACAACCAAATAGGTCAATCAGTCAATAAATTAAACGATAAGTAAATAAAAACGAACTTGAAAATTTGCCATGTTCGTGTGTTTGTTTTCTTCGTCACTTTCCTTCACACAGGGTTTCAGTCTGTGCATCGCGCTCAGCACCTGAGGGTGTTCCTTAAATAGCAGAATTAAATGAAGGGAGTGAACCCTCTTTTGTCATCCACCAGCTTTGTCTCTGTGATCAGAGGCTGGACTGCTAGCTTCTACCAGCAACAGAACCTCGCTAGCCACTAGTGAGAAGCAGCGCAAAGTAGGGCTGGGCGATATATCGAGTTTGTAAGATATACCGATATATTTTTAAACAAGATATGAATTAAGAAAATATCGTAATATCCATATAATTAATTTCACGTTAAAATGACCAAACGCCGTTTTTTTAGTTGTGTTCCTTGTTTTCCTTCGCTTCCTCTCCATGGACTACTAAACGCCTCCCCTTCCTCCTTCCAAAATGTGCTTGCACGTATAAGAACGTCCATGATTGGTTGGTTGTTTACTATGATGAGTCACGATTGGTTAGGGACAGGCCAATCAGAGACAAGATAGGGCGGGTCATCGAACCAGGAAGGGAAATCACAAAGTGCCTGCCTGCAAATGTATTTTTGGTAACACTTTAGTATGGGGAACATATTCTAAGTAACAAAGACTTTATTTAGAGTTATTTGGACACTAGGGGATCATATAAGGGTTAGGGTTTGGGTTAGGGTTACTAATAAGTAGGGATGTCCGATAATATCGGCCTGCCGAAATTATCGGCCGATAAATGCTTTAAAATGTAATATCGGAAATTATCGGTATCGGGTTTTTTATTATCGGTATCTTTTTTTTTTTTTTTTTTTTTTTTAATGAAATCAACATAAAAAACACAAGATACACTTACAATTAGTGCACCAACCCAAAAAACCTCCCTCCCCCATTTACACTCATTCACACAAAAGGGTTGTTTCTTTCTGTAATTAATATTCTGGTTCCTACATTATATATCAATATATATCAATACAGTCTGCAAGGGATACAGTCCGTAAGCACACATGATTGTGCGTGCTGATGGTCCAATAATAATACTAACCTTTAACAGTTAATTTTACTCATTTTCATTAATTACTAGTTTCTATGTAACTGTTTTTATATTGTTTTACTTTCTTTTTTTATTCAAGAAAATGTTTTTAATTTATTTATCTTATTTTATTGTATTCATTTTTTTAAAAAGGGCCTTATCTTCACCATACCTGGTTGTCCAAATTAGGCATAATAATGTGTTCATTCCACAACTGTATATATCGGTATCGGATGATATAGGTATCGGTAATTAAGAGTTGGACAATATCGGAATATCAGATATCGGCAAAAAGCCATTATCGGACATCCCTACTAATAAGCAATAATTCTGAGGTTATTGAGGGAAGACTCTTAGTTGGGGACGGCGTGGCGAGTTGGTAGAGTGGCCGTGCCAGCAACCTGAGGGTTCCTTGTTCGATCCCCAGCTTCTACCAACCTAGTCACGTCCGTTGTGTCCTTGAGCAAGACACTTCACCCTTGCTCCTGATGGGTCGTGGTTAGGGCCTTGCATGGCAGCTCCCGCCATCAGTGTGTGAATGTGTGTGTGAATGGGTGAATGTGGAAATAGTGTCAAAGCGCTTTGAGTACCTTGAAGGTAGAAAAGCGCTATACAAGTATAACCCATTTATCATTTATCATTTAGTTAATGGCTTACTGGTTGTATAATAAGGCCATGCAGAATAAGGCATTAATAAGTACTTAATAATGAGTAATTAAGCGCCAATATGTGGGCGGCGTGGCGAAGTTGGTAGAGTGGCCGTGCCAGCAATCGGAAGGTTGCTGGTTACTGGGGTTCAATCCCCACCTTCTACCATCCTAGTCACGTCTGTTGTGTCCTTGGGCAAGACACTTCACCCTTGCTCCTGATGGCTGCTGGTTAGCGCCTTGCATGGCAGCTCCCGCCATCAGTGTGTGAATGTGTGTGTGAATGGATGAATGTGGAAATACTGTCAAAGCGCTTTGAGTACCTTGAAGGTAGAAAAGCGCTATACAAGTATAACCCATTTATTATCATTTATAATATGTTACTAATTTGCATGTTAATAAGCAACTAATTAATGGTGAATATGTTCCCCATACTAAAGTGTTACTGTATTTTGTATCTGAGTGTGATACATTGTGTATTATTTGCACAGCTATGTTGTTTATTTTACGTATAAATAATATTTTTCTATTTTATTTATGTAATGTAATTCCATACTACTTAAACAGTTTATTTTCTGTGCTGTTAATACCCATCTTGACTAACTGGGTTAAAAAAAGTGCCTCTGACTGTTTATAGTAAAGTTGTCATTCACTTCAATTTCACTGAATATCGCTCAAAAATTAATATCTTTATATGTATACTTTCACCGAAAAATACATCAAGATGTATATCGAATGTGAGGTTAAGTAAAAATATATCGAGATATACTTTTTCGTCCATATCGCCAAGCCCTGGCGCAAAGTAACAAAAATTAGAAGGACAAAAGATGATTGCAAACCCTATCAACATGGACAAACAAGCCAGTATGCCAAATTTGTTGAAAAGTAAAGGTATAAGGTTTTACAACTGGGGGAAAAACTGCACTACAAGCTGTTTAATATTTATTCAAGTCAAATTTTGCTAACAGAGATTGATAGTATTATTGTCTGTTTACTTATTTAGGACAATCAAACGTTAATGACTTTCTAATTACAATGGTAAAAAAGTTTATTATGTTTGAAAGAGTTACTTACATTATTACTACCATATAATATGATTACATTAGTGACTAAATTGGTATCAAAATAATGCTGACAATATTGTTTATTGGCAATAATTTGTGTGACAATATATCGCCCAGCAAAATGTGTTATCGGCCCAGGCCTACAATCGAATGTTAAAATTTTTTAAAAACAATGTCTGATTTCAGCAAGTCAAACTCATTTATAGTCAAAACCTCTCTGATCAATGCTGTTAAGATGTTTCTAATAAGCGAAGAGCCCTGCAATCTATCACACTAAGCGCTCAATCTAATAATTTGGTTACTTCTGTCAAGTATTTCGGCACAACTGTCAAATTAAAGTAGTAACAGTCAACAAACTGTTAAATAATATAATAGAGGCTCACATGGTAGAGCGGCCATGCCAGCAACTTGAAATGTTGTTATATGGGGGGCGGTATAGCTCGGTTGGTAGAGTAGCCGTGCCAGCAACTTGAGGGTTCCAGGTTTGATCCCCGCTTCCGCCATCCTAGTCACTGCCATTGAGTCCTTGGGCAAGACACTTTACCCACCTGCTCCCAGTGCCACCCACACTGGTTTAAAATGTAACGTAGATATTGGCTTTCACTATGTAAAGCGCTTTGAGTCACTAAAGAAAAGCGCTATATAAATATAATTCACTTCACACTTCACGTATACTTGTGCAATGACAATAAAGTTCCTTACTTTAACCCTTGCTCCTGATGGGTCGTGGTTAGCGCCTTGCATGAGAGCTTCTACTATCAGTGTGTGAATGGGTGAATGTAATGTATAATGTAAAGCACTTTGGGTATTGTTTCAAGTAGAGCACTACATAAATACAGACCATCTATATTCACATTTCATACCAATGTATGGATTATTGTTAGAGCTGTCAAAAATAATGAGTTAACTTGTGATTTATCACAAAAAATATTTTATTAATCATGTGAGTTCAACGGGGCTCGGGATCTTTCTGTGTGGAGTTTGCATGTTCTCCCCGTGACGGTGTGGGTACTCCGGCTTCCTCCCACCTCCAAAAACATGCACCTGGGGATAGGTTGATTGCCAACACTAAATTGGCCCTAGTGTGTGAATGTTGTCTGTCTATCTGTGTTGGCCCTGCGATGAGGTGGCGACTTGTCCAGGGTGTACCCCGCCTTCCACCCGAATGCAGCTGAGATAGGCTCCAGCACCCCCCGCCACTCCAAAAAGTGACAACACTTTATGTTGACCCCACATGTTCCTTTACCTTAATCGCAAATGGTTACCTGAAAGGCGGCACGGGTTGTTATACGGTTATTGATCAGATGACTCCGACTGGTTTGCTCACTGTCAAATTTCACTTCTAATACACTCAGATGAGAGTTTAGATAACAAGTTACCAAGTTTTAAGCAAATAAATGACGTGCATTCATGTAAATATTGAAATTATTTTCCTGTATGACATTCTGGCAATAACATTGCATTTGTGTCCAAAATTTGGGCTCTTTGAATTAATCTAAATGATGCACGCAAGTGATAAACTGTTGAGTAATCCTGATTAATCCAATTTCAAAAGCGTGATTAATCCTATTAAAAATATTAATAATTTGACAGCACTAATTATTATATTTGTACATTTGCAATGCAGTTCTTGTATCGGATATCAATTAATAGTTCTGGTGTTGTGGCCAGTTGGGGTACCGCCCTCCTACCTACAGTTACCATTCAAACAGTGAAGAGAGCACAGGTTAGACTCACCCAAACAATAAATCCAGCCAAGGGATGGTCTCTAAAATCCCAACAATCAGTCTGCAGATGCATGTTTTTTTGGTGTGTGCTGACTGCATTGTCTCCAGCCTCCATTCTGGTAATCTATTGTGCGTAACAAGCGCTTGGTCACCTTGACTTTGGTTGCCATAGTGCTCAACACAAACATATCCCCACCCAGAAATACACCAAATAAGGCATGGGGGGAAAAAATCTCATAAGCGGAGGACACAGAGGGAGAGGCAGACTTATTCTTCAATTTATTGTAAACAGGTCCAGTGTGTACATATACTTGCAAGAGGTTACTGGTGACAAACACGCACACAGTCTGGCTAATTAGTATACAACATTAATTGTCCTACGCTCAGCTAGTGTTGACTCAAAGAAAATAATAATTGCATGGGCATCAACACAAAATGAATTGAAGCTCTTTGGAATAGAGAGGTCTTTCAGGACAAGTCTGTTTGTACTGAAAATGACCTTTAAGCACCTTCCTCCAACACGGAGGAATCAGGCTACAAGAAGGCGGCCGTCCTGTCTAGCTGTCGACCCCGGCAGATGTGAGTTCTGAAGAGTTCAAAAGAATTCCGCAAAGGGGCACCTCCATTTACATAATCCCCCCAGATATATTCCCCGGCAAACTAATCAAATTATTCACAAGTCCGGCCCCTAACTATGAAGACCCCGCGATACACAGCCTCTGAGCCTTAATCGTATCGAACCAATGTCACTTTTCCCTTCAGATCGGCCACCAGACACAGCAAACAAACAACGTCTGTGTCTGACGCACAAAGATTTCCCACTTTTTATTGTCCTGGGATTTGACTTACTTTTGAAATACGCAGCAGACGAAGAGGAGGACAATGTTTATCAGGACGACTACACAATCTAGAGACAATGGGACAATATGTCCAAGTGACGCTTTCAAGGGAGGTTGGCTGTTGTAGTAATTAGCAGAGCGGAGTTGGAGCTATTCACTTTGAAAGACAAGTGCCGATGACACAAGGGATTTTGATAATCGCGGGGTTGGGTTCCTTGAGGGCCTAATCCGAAAAGAAGATGAACAAAAGTGCTGATTCAAATGCAAGTATAACTTATTCAGTGGGAGATTTCTTACATTTGGATGTGCTCATATAGTTTTCAAGGTTGCTGCATGCACACAATGTCTTTGCCATGTTCAAGTTTATCAATATAACACTCAACAATTACGCTGGTTGCATTGTTAGCTCTTATCAAGAAAAAAAGCAACATGTCATCTTCGTAGAAAATGTCATTACGTTGATAATACATATCAACAAATTTGAAATAGAAAGGATTTGGTTGGCTCCTTTATTTCCCTTCCTTTTGGCGTGGCTTTGTTTGAAACATCACACTGTTAATCAGCCTGCTGTCGCTTTGTGTTGCATCTATTGCAGGGGGGGCGGGGGGTAAAGGTTTAATGGATCAGCCAAAGTTTACATCCCGCACGCGGTCAATTTTCAATGACTTCTTTTCCCCACATTGAAATAAACTATTTTATGTCTCCAAATATGCAGATCATTTTGCTTAATGAAAGATGCTTGACGTCTCAGATCCAATTAATATGCAAATGCAAGCCAGGATTTATTTGTGACATTCTGAATGGGTGAGAGAAAACAAAAAGGCTTCTTAACAGTAACGCTAATTGCTGCGACTAATTGTCACGTATCATCATTCACTCTGAATCTCATAAACACCTGAATTTATAATCTAAAAAATCCTTACATGCATATAAATACATTAGGCTTTTTTGTTTACTTTTTTTTGTTGTTTTCATTCTCTAAATGAGTCGGGAGTGCTTAACAAGCTGATGTACATTTAAATATAAATCACTATGCTTTGGTTGCTCCTGAATAAAATGACGGTACACTGAAGTGTTCCATCACAATTTGGTAACACATAAATCCCCCATACATATATCTGCTTCTTGTGATTGCTGTCTTTTTAAACAATGGCGTTATATAGACTTGTAACACCCACATTGAGTGTCGCATTTACGCCTTTTATGGCTTCCCAGTGTCATCACAACATTACAACTCCTCCCAGAGCCAGACTGATGCAATTCATCTTTGACATGAAAAAGCTTCAATCCGGTGATATATTTATCACTGCAAAATAAAATCCATAATGTAACTCAACTATTAAAATATTTTAATGGATGAAGTAATATACTTAGCTGTTTGCATCATCCAAGTTTAATGCCAAATAATCCATTCCGCGCAGGGCTTAAGAACTGTACACCGTAACTGGCACATATCCTCATCAATTTAAAGGCCTACTGAAATGAATTTTTTTTTATTTAAACGGGGATAGCAGATCCATTCTATGTGTCATACTTGATAATTTCGCGATATTGCCATATTTTTGCTGAAAGGATTTAGTAGAGAACATCAACGATAAACTTCGCAACTTTTGGTCGCTGATAAAAAAAAGCCTTGCCTGTACCGGAAGTAGCGTGACGTTGCAGGTTGAAAGGCTCCTCACATTTCCCCATTGTTTACAATGCAGCGAGAGCAATTCGGACCGAGAAAGCGACGATTACCCCATTAATTTGAGCGAGGATGAAAGATTCGTGGATGAGGAACGTGAGAGTGAAGGACTAGAGTGCAGTGCAGGACATATCTTTTTTCGCTCTGACCGTAACTTAGGTACAAGGGCTCATTGGATTCCACACTTTCTCCTTTTTCTATTGTGGATCACGGATTTGTATTTTAAACCACCTCGGATACTATATCCTCTTGAAAATGAGAGTCGAGAACGCGAAATGGACATTCACAGTGACTTTTATCTCCACGACAATACATCGGCGAAGCACTTTAGCTACGGAGCTAACGTGATAGCATCGGGCTTAACTGCAGATAGAAACAGCCTGGCGAAGCTTAACAATGTGCTGCTAACGACGCCATTGAAACTAACTTAGCTACGGGACCTCAAAGAGCTATGATAAAAAACATTAGCTATCCACCTACGCCAGCCAGCCCTCATCTGCTCATCAACACCCGTGCTCACCTGCGTTCCAGCGCGTTGGATAGCGCGTCTGCTATCCAAGTCAAAGTCCTTCTGGTTGTGTTGCTGCAGCCAGCCGCTAATACACCGATCCCACCTACAGCTTTCTTCTTTGCAGTCTTCATTGTTCATTAAACAAATTGCAAAAGATTATGCAACACAGATGTCCAGAATACTGTGGAAGTTTGCGATGAAAACAGAGCTTTTTTTATTGGATACAATGGTGTCCGAATACTTCCGTTTCAACCATCGACGTCACGTGCATATGTCATCATACATAGACGTTTTCAACCGGAAGTTTCGCTGGAAATTTAAAATTGCACTTTATAACTTAACCGTATTGGCATGTGTTGCAATGTTAAGATTTCATCATTGATATATAAACTATCAGACTGCGTGGTCAGTAGTAGTAGGTTTCAGTAGGCCTTTAAAGGGAAACTGCAAAAGGGGAATTTTGCTTATAATTCACAATCCTTATGAGGGACAAGAACACTTATGTCGTTTTTAATACATTCTAACTTGTAAATAAACATAAATACAAGTCAGCTTACAATGGAGCCAATGGGAGCCAAGATGTCAGTGCGTCATTTCCGACTATCAAATCCGATAAATAACCATCCAAAAAGCACCAACAATACTCCATTTACATTTTGTGACCTGACTATTAACCAAGCAATGTTGTTTTTATACGCGCTACCATTAAGCTAGGTAACTTCCTCCTTCTGGATTGACATCAGCTGGTGAGCTGCTTCCTCTCCTCGGAGCTCGTGAGAGTTAATTGTAGATTATAAATTATATCTCTCACCTGGATGTAAAATTATGTGGACATAAACCATGAAGATTGGTACACTTTGACAGCCAATTTAGACGCGGATATGGTGAAAAAGACCCTAAAAACACTTCATTCCCCTCGCCTTTTTGCCCGTAAGCATTATGGAGTCATTATTCATCTAAACGGAATTATCAACATCCTAACAGTCGGCATCCCGGTGAGAGCAGACATTGTACAGTACGTGATGGTAATTACATTTGTTGACTCTCATAAAGTCTGCAGTGAGTAATAATCAGATATGTTGTGGCAGGAAAAAACAATTGGTGTGTTTCACGAAGTCACGTAATAATAATGTACAGCATTGGAGAGCAGACTTCGACGATATCTAATTTGAGCTGCTTCTGCGTCAAACACTCCAACAGCGGCTTTTCCATATTTTATGGATAAATGTCCGTCGTTTAGATATTATTTTAACATTTTTGGCTGGCGATATTGACTCATCCTGCTTCAGTATGGAGCAGACTAGCAGTGCTTTGCTCAGATTGCGTCACCAAGTTAGCTAGATACATGTGTTTTTGAGTGTTTATTTATTAAATTAAATAATTCATCGGGTTGTCACTAATGTCCTAGTAATATATATATATTTTTTAAATATTTTCGCAATTGACCGGTAGGGTCCCAAAGATCGACAGGTCGATCACGGTCTGATGACACGGTTGATGACCCCTGCATTATAGTGTCTTCAAAGTGTGTAGTTTTTCATTAATATAGGGACTTTTGTCGACGCTTTAACTTATTATTCATGTTTACATTGATTCTTATCGGGAACTCTGCTTCACTATACGAACATTTCAGTTTACGAACAATGTTCATGAACTAATTAAGTTTGTAAATCAAGGTTCTACTGTTCTGCATAAGTTTATGCTTGCGAGTAAGACCAGATGTTTTGGTTGGACCTTACAGGGTTCACAGTGAGATTTTCCACGGAAACTAATAGCGGGGGTGCTTGTTACTCAACTTTTTTAGCAATTATCTGCAAGACAGCTCTTATCTCAAAACCCTATTAACTTGGTACACTCTTAAAGGTCTACTGAAACCCACTACTACCGACCACGCAGTCTGATAGTTTATATATCAATGATGAAATCTTAACATTGCAACACATGCCAATACGGCCGGGTTTGATTAGTAAAGTGCAATTTTAAATTTCCCGCGAAATATCCAGCTGAAAACGTCTCTGTATGGTGACGTTTGCGCGTGACGTCACGGATTGTAGCGGCCATTTTGGGACACCATTGTGGCCAGCTATTAAGTCGTCTGTTTTCATCGCAAAATTCCACAGTATTCTGGACATCTGTGTTGGTGAATCTTAGGCAATTTGTTAAATGAACAATAAAGACAGCAAAGAAGAAAGCTGTAGGTGGGAAGCAGTGTATTAGCGGCCGGCTGCAGCAACACAAACACGTAGAGAACTGGGACAACAGAGACTCTTACCAGGAGGACTTTGAGTTGGATACGCGCTACCATGAGTACGCAGCTGCGGCTTCCAAACATTTGATCGCTTGCCCGTACGTGCGTGCCGCTATGTGCATGTCACGTACGTGACTTTGGGGAAATATATGTGCTGTATGAACTTTGCGGAGGTGAACGGTACTTTGGGCTGTGGGATTGAGTGTGTTGTACAAGGGGTTTGATTTGTATTGGCGGGTTATATGGACGGGAGGGGGGAGGTGTTTGTTATGTGGGATTAATTTGTGGCATATTAAATATAAGCCTGGTTGTGTTGTGGCTAATAGAGTATATATATGTCTTGTGTTTATTTACTGTTTTAGTCATTCCCAGCTGAATATCAGGTCCCACCCGCCTCTCACAG
>NC_084737.1:69663317-69675817 GCF_033978785.1 Entelurus aequoreus
ATCCTTTTCTCTCAGGATTCATGTTTATTAAACATATGGCCATATTGTGGCATTTACAGCAAACATGGGACATAACGTCGAGAGGCAAACCATGCCTAAAGACCGAAAAATAAAGACAAAGACTAATTTCATGGGGAAAACTGTGGGAGCTGAGATAAATCTAATGACGGACTTGGCAGATTTCTCTTTGCATGACGTGTTTGACTTGCTAAAAGTACAAAAGAACTGCAGAAAATTTTGAAAAATTGAATTACACACTAAAATCATGCACGCGTCTTTTTGTTTGGATGGTGTCCAATTTCATAATTATATTTCAGCAAAGAAAAGCAATGAAGCAAACTATAAATGTATGAAGTCTTTCTAGAAGTTTTTTTAAACAAATCTTTCAAAGCTTCACAAGGAAAAAAACAAAAACATAGATTAACGCAAAATGTGTACTACACTGCCATATCCACACACTAAAGCATTTAACTAAACTGCTTTTGGGCCTACATTTCCAATCAGCTAAGCACTAAGGGCTAGACTTCCCACTTCACTAATAGTCTTATTTTGTGCATACTTGAAAACCAGCGTCCCCAGAAAAGCCACTGAAATAGGAGCACAAGACAAGAACTAAAACATGACACATGAAAACGTCAAAAACCTCAAAATAAGTCACAACGTGATGTGACAGGTCGTGACAGTACACCTACTTTGAGACAAGAGCGATAGTGAAGCACGGTTGGTTATGGTTTGAATTCATATCCAACAATTGCGAAAACAACTTTTTATTGTTAATATCAGCTGCTGAGTTTCATTTTTCAATGATTTCTGCTGGTTGTGTGCCTCTGGATTTTTTTTTTAATGAATAAAATGTGCCTTGGCTCAGAAAAGGTTAAAAAACACTGATAAAAATCACAAGTTTGAACCCCAGTGTTCTAGGTTTGCTCCTTTAACATGTCAATGGAAGGATCTGCCAATGTGTTTACAGTGGTCCATGGTCTTCTATACAACAGGAGCACTCTAGGGTTTTTAGGAATTTGCTGCAGACATTTTTGCTCCCATGTTTTGAACTGAACTCAGGGGCCAGTATTGGGTCAGTCTTGAGACACATTTGGCCAAAGGGCTGCCAGTTGAATATCCCTGGTCTGTATAGGATGTCCAAAGGGGATGTAAACAAGTGGTATGATACAAACTTTATTAATTGTTTTGAAGAGATGTTCAAGGGATGCTTAGAAATCTCCAGGCAATAAGCAACTACCTGTGTTTGCCTGTTGGTTCACCTTGTTCTAAGAGAGCAGAGCTTGTAGGTTCAATGTGCACAATTGACAGGCATAGTTGCTCATACAAAAACACAAGTTTAGATTAATTATCATTAATACCCATCATCATTAAATCCCTATTTAGTCATCAGGCTTATTTCTTTTGTTTCCATCTGCATTTAAGCACGATGCTATCACGTTAGCTCCGTAGCTAAAGTGCTTCACCGATGTATTGTCGTGGAGATAAAAGTCACTGTGAATGTCCATTTCGCGTTCTCGACTCTCATTTTCAAGAGGATATAGTATCCGAGGTGGTTTAAAATACAAATCCGTGATCCACAATAGAAAAAGGAGAAAGTGTGGAATCCAATGAGCCCTTTTACCTAAGTTACGGTCGGAGCGAAAAAAGATACGTCCTGCACTGCACTCTAGTCCTTCACTCTCACGTTCCTCATCCACGAATCTTTCATCCTGGCTCAAATTAATGGGGTAATCGTTGCTTTCTCAGTCGGAATCGCTCTCGCTGCTGGTGTAAACAATGGGGAAATGTGAGGAGCCCTTCAACCTGCGACGTCACGCTACTTCCGGTACAGGCAAGGCTTTTTTTATCAGCGACCAAAAGTTGCGAAATTTATCATCGATGTTCTCTACTAAATACTTTCAGCCAAAATATGGCAATATCGCGAAATGATCAAGTATGACACATAGAATGGATCTGCTATCCCCGTTTAAATAAAAACAAATTCATTTCAGTAGGCCTTTAATTATCATTAGTACCCATCATCATTACATCCCTATTTAGTCATCAGTGTATTCATATCATTTAAGTATTTGAAATAAATAATATGTTACATATCACAAAATTCTACTAAAACAAGACCAAAACGTTCCATTGCTCACCGTAGGCGAACAAGGCATGGAGTACGTTGAGAACTTCACGTATCTTGGAAGCAACATCTCAAACACTGGAGATGCAGAAAAGGATGTACAGACCAGAATCGGAAAAGCTGCAGGAGTCTTCCAACGCCTCCGGAACATCTGGTCATCAAAATCTATCAGTACGTCCACAAAGCTGCGCCTCTATATGTCAGTGGTCATCCCTACAGTGACCTATGCCTGTGAGACGTGGATGAAGACATCAAGCATTACTAACAAGCTGGATGTCTTCCACTGATGGTGCCTCAGATACATCTTCAGGATCTCATGGAGAGACCACATCACCAATGAAGAGGTGATGAGAAGGGCAGGGGTAGCACCATTGTCTGACATAGTCTCTGACATGAGAAGGAGAATGGCTGGACACGTACTCCGACTGCCAAGAGAGAGACCGGCAAGTGGGGCAATGGACTGGGTGCCAGAAGGGGGAAAGAGGAAAGAGGAAGAGAGGACGGCCAAAGAATACGTGGAGACAAACAGCCAAGGAAGACCTGAGAGAGATGGGAGTCAGCTGGCATGGAGCAAGAAGGGTCGCCAGTGACCGGAACAAATGGAGGGGACTCGTCGCCCAATGTTCCAACAGGAATGGGAGGAACTAAGTCTAAGTAAGTAAGACTTGGTGAAAATATAATAACCACTGGCTTAAATAATCTTGCATTCCTATAATAGACATTGATGTGAAGGAAGAGATCAACATAAATTCATTAAAACTAAAACTTAAATGATGTGTCTCAAATAATGAACCAAACACTATATGTCTCATGAAAAGCCATGTAAAAAGTTAGTACTATCAAAAAGAGCACAAATAGTGACATCCACATCACCATTAGTATTGCTGGTTTTTGATTGCTATCTTTATTTGAGATTAAAAAAAAAACAATAAAAAAAAAACAATGCAATACATAGACATTCCTTGACTTCATATGGGACTCAAAGCAACAATATGTAAATCAATAATACTTGTGGACCAGCCAGAAACACCTCAGAGACAATGTTAGTGCTCAGAATTGTGTGCAGCAAACTTGACTGCAAAATAATCACACAATATTCATTTGAAGATAACTTTGGCTAGTTGATGTTTTTAATGACTAAGCCTAAAATAATATTCTATGCTGTTAATTTGTATTTACCAATGGTAAAAGCCCAACTGTAAGGGGAGACTGGGAAATAAAACAAAACTCTTAAAACTGTGATTTGTAATAAATCACATATTATGAAAATGAAAGCAGACGCTATAAAATTCAACACCCGCTGGTTCCAGTGATCAATGGGGACATGGCGGGAAGAAAAGCAAACGCGCTACCATTTTTTTTTTCCCCAAATGATGTGAAAATGGTCCATTATGGTGAAGAACAAAGAGGCTTGGTCCCATGTTAGAGCCAAGCCTCACTGATGCCCCGGTGACTCGGCCAGCCATTCTCCCAAGGCCTATTCCTTGATTAAATGCATAATCCAGCACTCCCCATCCCCAATGATTTAGTATGCCTTTAAATCAGCTTGCGCACACATAAAAACCTCAAATAAAAATCACCAAGAAAAACCATTGCACTCTAACTGTTCTATTAAAATGATACCCAGCCCAGCCTTTCTTCTCTGCAATACCGTTTATTCCACATGAATGCATGTCTTCATTTTTTTCATAGGTATGCATATAAAATATTTAAAGTTTAAAATGTCACAGCTGAAACATCAAATGCAGGAGTCTCTCATTAATCAGCAAGGATGGAGCTTCTCTTTTAAGGTTATAACCCTTTGAAAGAGCAAAAATTACATTTTTGACCTTGAAGATGAGACAAACTCGTAAACGTAAAATAATTTGCAGTTTAAAGGGGAAAGAGATATCAGTTGCCTCAGCCAGCACTGCTGCGGCTTGTCACGGGAAGACCAAACACCTCTCCTTTTCACATTTACATCCAAGCTATTACGATTAATTTGGTATCACACCATGGGAGGAAAAAAAGAAAGAAAGAAAACTCAGAAAACATCAAAAGGGGCAACTGTCAAACTTTCAAATCCACGGGGCCCTCGCTATCTGCAGCGTTTAAAACTCGAGACTTTTTTCTTGGAGTTTTATTAAATGGTGCATGACATTTTCATTACTCAAGGAAATTAAATTGACTAATTTTCTTACAAGCCCTGCATGTCTGCTATTTTAGGCAGGTGCACAGAAGAGAGCAATTGTTCCAACACCTACACAAAAGGAACACAAACGCTGATGTGTTCTCAGAAGTAAAAAGAGTTCATAAAAGCCTTGGAAGAAATTTGGTCTTTAATGAGGGCGTAAAGGTTTCGATCTTTTCGGAGGAATTACATTCTGATCCCCTGCCTGTGAACACTCCTATTCTTTCACATTAGAGCAACATGCCAACATTACTCAGCTTGCTATTTAATCTAATTATGCAAAATTATGTTTACTATTACAAACATTTGGACAGATTTTACGGACAGCTTTTTAAAAAATGAGGGTCAGTTTTTATTGCGTCACTGGCTTTTCGTTGTTCCTGTACCAAATTGTTGTACTAATTTAAGTGTGTTGTGTTTTTTATAATTAGTTAAAGCATATGTCAGCGTTATATCACTATAAGCTACAGTGCTTCCCCTACTGAGGCTCTCCCCAACAATGTCAAGTCAAATTTGATTGTATTTTCTTTATAGCACCAAATCACAATAGAAGTATTGTAATACCTTTCATACAAAACAGTACAATCAGTGTTTCCCATAAACTGCCAGGATACCTGTGGCGGTGGGGGTGTGGCTATGGGCGTGGCTATGGGCCTGGTCGCCATGTCATCATCGAGTAATTTGCATAATTGACTACAATGATATGATTTTCTCTAAAAAGGCTCAAAAAATGTATACTTACTAATTAATAATAACAGTTTTGTTTTAAACGTCCATCCATCCATCCATCCATCCATTTTACAATATAATTACAACACTTTATGTACATATTGATATACAGATTTGAACATTAAGTTATTCACTGAAATATATTTATTAATTGTGGTTCTTACAAAAAATATATCTTATAAAAATATAAAAGCTAAAATGTCTCTTAAAACTCTGCCCCTTTAATTAGTGCATACTAAATAATTTAACTTTAGCCTACTACTACAACCATATTATTTACCAGCAACATAAAGTGAAACAGAGGCAGAGGTGTCCTGCCACAGTCAGTAACAAATAAACAGAAAACAGTAGTGGTGGTAGATAGACACAGAGCTTCATCAAACATCTGATCCAAAATCTTGATCCTACACTTCTCTTTTGTAAAGTAAATCTGAACAGCCAATATGGGCATCTACATCAACTATATGATTTGCCTGAGAAGCTGGACAGGACAAAAAAATAAAAAAAATAAAATCGATTTGTGGCGGCCTTAATTCTTTCGTGGCAGGCCGCAACAAATAAATGAATGTGTACATTTTGCTTTAGATAAACAAAATAAATTAGAAAAAAATGCACTTTCGAATTTGTCTTATTTACACAAAAGCAAACCATTTCCGTCTCTACCTTGTTTACAATTTTATCATCTGCTCTCTATCATGTACGATCACATTATTTTAATCACATTTTTTTTATTTTGGTTTCGTGTATCGAGTTGTGGCTTTTGCAATTGTGATGTAGCGGAAAGCAATAATAATTTATGATTTTGTCTTGTGGCGTTTGCATTTGTTGTGACCTTTTTTGACCACCGTACATATCCGCCATTTTTGTTTTGATGATGCCCCAGACAGGCAGACCAGACTTAAGGTTTAAGGTTTAACGTCCTTATTATTAAAAGTGCTAAACTTTATACAAAGTCTGCTGTTCTTAAAATCCAATGTTTTCTTTCTTCTGGAATTTGGTGCCTTTTTAGGTACCGACCCAAGTCTGTCAGTATTACTATGTACTAATTCACATAAAATCAAACGGTGCCACATTTCAATAACTTTGTTGCACGTAACTTCACATTGGGTTGCAAACTCGGCACCGACTCAAACACTTGGCCGGGAAACAAGCAGTCAAGTACTCGGACCAGAATCAGCCTGACTTCCTCTCGTGTAACAATTGTTCATACCAACAAAGCAAGATGAACGGATTGAGCGGAAGTATTGGGACACCATTGTGTCCCAATACTTCCGCTCAATCCGTGACGTCATGCGCAAAAACGTCATCATACCGAGACGTTTTCAGCCGATAATTTCCCGGGAAATTTAAAATTGCACTTTATAAGTTAACCCGGCCGTATTGGCATGTGTTGCAATGTTAAGATTTCATCATTGATATATAAACTATCAGACTGCGTGGTCGGTAGTAGTGGGTTTCAGTAGGCCTTTAAGTTGCAGGCACAGAAAATGTGCAGTTTAAAAAGCAGTACACTGACAAGTTTCAATCAAAGTGTAATTTCTTTAGTATCATCCAATGAAGAAATACAATCTGAGAGATGAACTTGCTATTCTGAGGTACTGTAATTTTGGGTGTCAAGGAAGAATTAAATTTATCATTTGGGTCTTTAGCTGAAAATGTCCTGTTGTAGTTAAATTTCTATGTTAAGAAAACGACTTATGTGAATGTGCCAAAGTATGCATGTCATTCAGTCATGATAACTATTAATATTTTGTAAAATACAATTCATTTAATGTCATAGTATTACCGCAAAACAGTAATTGTTCAGGGTCAACCTTCTTATTTTTTCTCAAAGAGTAATACTTGGAGTAGGTTTAAATTAAAACTATTCTAAATGAAACAAATCTAAGGGCTGGAAAAACGATTGATTCTTCAATGCATCACGAGTGGGATGTGGCGATTCTGAAACAATGGACAAATGTCAGAGTACTGATTATTTAAGTATGTTAAATAAAGTAACACAAACGGTTGTAAAATGTGTCACTAACACATACACACGCAAAAAAATTGGCAGCAGAAGAGGAGACATGCTAACCGCTAAGCTACGGGGACGGCGTGGCGAAGTTGGGAAAGAGTTCCTGGTTCAATCCCGACCTTCTACCAACCTTGTCATGTCCGTTGTGTCCTTGAGCAAGACACTTCACCCTAGCTCCTGATGGGTCGTGGTTAGGGCCTTGCATGGCAGCTCCTGCCATCAGTGTGTGAATGTGTGTGTGAATGGGTGAATGTGGAAATAGTGTCAAAGCACTTTGAGTACCTTGAAGGTAGAAAAGCGCTATACAAGTATAACCCATTTACCATTTAAGCTATCTTAAATATAAAGTACTAAAACAACAAAAGAATACATGCCTTGTACATTTCAATACAGTCCGATTGGAGCCATGTTACAGCAGAGGGTAGGTAACCAGCTGAGAAAAGGAAATGAGCAAGTAGATTAATACTTCAAGTAGGAATGCAACAATTAAGTAGTTATACTATTAACCGTAATTAAAAACGTCAAGGTTATTTAATCACAAAAGTTCCATAACACAGCATGTTTCAGTCCTCCGGCATGGAACAAAAACAAAGTTAGACACAGTGTGTAGACAGACAAGGGAGAACACACGCATTTTGGCTTAAAAACTAACGATAAAGGTGAAGTTATAACACTGAAACGCCCTCAGGAAGAGGTGCTTTAAGACATGGCTAGCTAGCTAGCTAGCGGCTAAAGTCCATCCGCAGTCTGCAGTGTTTTAGCTACTTCTAAATCTCTAATCCTCGCCTCCACGGCAACAAATAAAGTAAGTTTCTTACAAGTATCATCCCTGCAGGACGAGGAATAGTTACTAGTTGCTTCACTACACACCGTAGCTCACCGGCGTCACTGCTAATGATGCAGTTCATGAATGTAAACAAATGCCATGGGTGGATCTATACCTGACATCCACTGTAATGATACCAAGTACAGGAGCGTATTTAGTCGATACTACTATGATTACATCAATATTTTTTAGCATCAAAAAATCTTCTTTCGTTTTTTTTGTCCCTAGACACATGAAGACTTTGAATATGACCAATGTATGATCCTGTTACTACTTGGTATTGAATCGATACCTAAATTTGTGGTATCATCCAAAACTAATGTAAAGCATCCAAACAACAGAAGAATAAGTGATTATTACTTTTTAACAGAAGTGTAGATACAACATGTTAAAAGAGAAAGTAAGCAGATATTTACAGTAAATGGACAAGTAGATTAATAATCAGTGTTCTACCACTTGTCCTTAATAATTTTGACAAAATAATAGAATTACACAATATGTTACTGCATATGTCAGCAGACTAATTAGGAGCCTTTCTTTGCTTACTTACTACTAAAAGACAAGTTGTCTAGTATGTTCACTATTTTATTTAAGGACAAAATTGTTCTTTGATTGCAATAAGAAACCTGTTTAATGTACCGTAAGATGTGTTGTTAAAATAAAGCCAATAATGCAATTTTTTGTGGTCCCCTTTATTTAGGAAAGTATCGAAAATTACCGAAAAAGTATCAAAATACATTTTGGTACCAGTACCGGTACCAAAATATTGGTATCGGGACAACACTAATATATACAGTACATATATGTATACACACGCTGTATTTACTCTTTTTTGTTTGTATATCTACAGTATGCTGTGTGTGGTAACCTGAAATGATGTAATGTTACCACATATGTAATCAGCCAAAGGAGCAGACTTATCCAAATATATAATATAATAAATATGCATAAATAATCCATTTATAATAGAATTGTAGCCCCTGAATCGTAAGGTGCCCAAAAAATACCAAGAAAACACCTAAAATAGTTAATCATAAAACAGAACGAATTAATACAAATGGAAGTACTATATACGTATAGCATGTATCTAAAACTGGCGCCGTGAGGACAGCAGTGTGAATGCTGTCGTCGACCAGGATCTCAACGTCAGCCCTCCTCTGGAGACGAACAGGCTGATTACCTTCCCCTCTCAGGGGTGTAAGCCACATGGCTGACAACATCATTGGAAACTAGACTGCTGATCTCCTAAGGGCCCTATAACAGCTTACGTTTAATAAAGAGGAGGAAATTCACACTAAAAAGGAGGTGACACTAAAGCCGTACTCTTAATATGTCGTGAAGGGCACCACTTACTCTGCGTGTTGGTTGTGGAGTTGTTACGGGTGAAAAGGGACAAAAACGACGGCGTCTAGAAATGAGCTGAATGGAGTTGTGGGAGTTCAAATCATTATAATTCTGATCGCTCCCTCTAAATAATGACAACCCCCAGCTCCCTGGGAGGACTTGTGCTTACAGAAACAAATTGCTATGTCATAAGCACCTCTAAGATTATTTAAATGAGACCTATGATGATGTTTGTCTTCTCTGACTTATACTTGTTGTTACAATGTTGAATACTTGTGTTAAACAATGCCAAAGCATCAAATCATAAGGTTCATGCATTTTGGTGTGAGCTTGCACACAGTTTTGGAGTCCTCTTTTTGCGGGGATTTGCAGTTTAGCTACACTACCGTTCAGAAGTTTGGGGTCACCCAAACAATTTTGTGGAATAGCCTTCATTTCTAAGAACAAGAATAGACTGTCGAGTTTCAGATGAAAGTTCTCTTTTTCTGGCCATTTTCAGCTTTTAATTGACCCCACAAATGTGATGCTCCAGAAACTCAATCTGCTCAAAGGAAGGTCAGTTTTGTAGCTTCTGTAACGAGCTAAACTGTTTTCAGATGTGTGAACATGATTGCACAAGGGTTTTCTAATCATCAATTAGCCTTCTGAGCCAATGAGCAAACACATTGTACTATTAGAACACTGGAGTGATAGTTGCTGGAAATGGGCCTCTATACACCTATGTAGATATTGCACCAAAAACCAGACATTTGCAGCTAGAATAGTCATTTACCACATTAGCAATGTATAGAGTGTATTTCTTTAAAGTTAAGACTAGCTTAAAGTTATCTTCATTGAAAAGTACAGTGCTTTTCCTTCAAAAAATAAGGACATTTCAATGTGACTCAAAACTTTTGAACGGTAGTGTACATCGTGATGTCACAGCGAAGTGGACATACTTTTCTGGACATTATATTAAGCACTCAACCGGAGGTGGAAGTGGAGGTGTTCTTGCTTCAGACTGTGAAGAAACACCTGAAAAGGTATGTTATCCATCTATCCATCCATTTTCTACCGCGTGTCCCTATCGGGGTCGCGGGTGGTGGTGGTGGTGCTGGAGCCTATCTCAGCTGCAGTCGGGCCGAAGGCGGGGTACACCCTCTGGACAAGGCTAAAGTATTATTTTAATCTAATCTTGCCATGCACACAATAACACCCACATGCAGTGACACAGCTGTTTTTATTCATGCTCTGAATCGATCGGAGAGTGTGCAGGTGTACCTAATGCTATGACCGAATGAATCTATGCATTGCTTACAATGTTGATTTTGCATCGAGCCTGGAAAAATAGAAGTGAAGACTTCAAAATATATATTTAAAAGTGCACATTTTCTAAAGAGAAAATCCAATACTTTTTTGTGAGGGTAGGGCTTGGTTTCATTTGCTGATTATCGGTCCTGCTAGACACTGACACCTATTTAATAAAACCACCTTAACATTTGACAACCAAACAATTACACAAGGCGACTCGGTAAATAATCTGGGTATTATCTTCGACCCAACTCTCTCATTTGAGTCACACATTAAGAGTGTTACTAAAACAACGTATAAAATACTAAACAGTCTAGCTCCATCCTATCTTGCTGATTGTATTGTACCGTATGTCCCGGCAAGAAATCTGCGTTCTAAGAACTCCAGCTTATTAGTGATTCCCAGAGCCCAAAAAAAGTCTGCAGGCTATAGAGCGTTTTCTATTCGGGGCCCCACATCTGCGGTCCCCTCCGAGGTTTCTCATTGTATCCCATTGGGTTGAGTTTTTTCTTGCCCTGATGTGGGATCTGAGCCGAGGATGTCGTTGTGGCTTGTGCAGCCCTTTGAGACACTTGTGATTGAGGGCTATATAAATAAACATTGATTGATTTTGATTTGCAATGCCTCCAAAAATGAAAATCTTGCAGACAGACTCAAAAAACAGGTTATAAATAAGAGCAACATTTACAGTAAAGAATATCTAATAATTATTATCTAGATCATTGTTGAGTCTTGAGTGCCCCTTAGAGCAGTGGTCCCCAACCACCGGGCCGCACAAGAAATTTAATTTTTTTTAATTTTTTTTTTTTAAATCAACATAAAAAACACAATATATACATTATATATCAATATAGATCAATACAGTCTGCAGGGATACAGTCCGTAAGCACACATGATTGTATTTCTTTATGAAAAAAAAATATATATATATATATTTTTTTAAATTTCACCTCCTATTTAAGTGAGCCTTGGCCCCCTCTGTAAGGAAAAGTTGGGCCGCGAGGTCAAAACAGGTTAAGATGCCCTGATCTAGATCACAAGAAAATGTTTTTAAATGTATATTAAAATAATCGTAGTTCCTCTTTAAAGACATGTCTTCTTTCACTTTGAACATAATTTCTAATGATAGTGGAGCTAGACTTGACCAAAGTGTCTTAGTGGTACTTTTTAATTGCCGTCGGTGAAGTGAATTATACACCCTTCTAATCGTTTAACGAATAAGATGGAATCTTCTGTATGACCCTGAGTTCATCAACAGTAACCATAATTTAGTCGCTTCAACAGTAACTATAATTTAGTTGCTGTCTGAACTCGATTTCAAAGGTTGCTGAATGGACTTAAAATTACCTACAACGCCTAGAAAAAAAATCTGTTGGGATTGTAAATCATGATAAAAGTTTGAAATACTGTGAAATGGAAGAAAGTGGAGCATTTCAAAGCTTTTTGTGTGGTTAATGCATGTGTTAAATGATGAGAAACCACTGCATTGTGCCTAACTACAACCATGTGATGATGAACAAAAATTATGAGGAAGCTTCCAGATGCGGATTATGGCTAAATAATGAATACAAACAAAAAAATGGCATAAAAGGTGGTTTGGGTGTATGAAGTTTTTCTTGAACAACACAAGTATTTTCTGAAATCTCTTTGCAGTGTTTGTCAAATTACCAAAAAATAAAAAAGCAACACAGACACACACAAAATGCATAGCCATCCCGAGAAAAGCCATGGAGTGACAAATGTGAATTTCCCCTGATGCCATATTTCCTCTTTGCCCTTTATGTCTGTAATTATTTGTAACAGACTGAATGCCCTCGCTGTACCTGGTGTACATTTGTATTCATAATTAGAAGTTCTTGATCTTGTCTCAATGCTCTTCTAGCTGAAAGGAAATGTGTCCAAGTTTAATCGTTGCACCCTTGACGAATCATCACCCTGAGTCGTGATGCCAGGTCGTTGTTTACTCACTTCTTCATCATTACGTTTAAAATGTGGCAGA
>NC_084737.1:69680817-69682902 GCF_033978785.1 Entelurus aequoreus
TCTCTTATGACTCAAAGCAGAAAGTCTTGCTTGTCAAAGTTGTCCCATCAGCTGGAGGTCCGACAGCAACCGCATCCATCTATCTATTTTGTCGCAAATCCCATTTTAATGTGTCTTTTTTTACCAATGCAGAGTTAAAATAGCAGCATGTTTACGTTCAAACATGCAGTAAGTCTTCTTATAGTGCGTTTAAAGGCCTACTGAAACCCACTACTACCGACCACGCAGTCTGATAGTTTATATATCAATGATGAAATCTTAACATTGCAACACATGCCAATACGGCCGGGTTAACTTATAAAGTGCAATTTTATATTTCCCGCTAAACTTCCGGTTGAAAACGTCTTTGTATGATGACATATGCGAGTGACGTCACTAGTTAAACGGAAGTATTGGTACACCTTTGAATCCAATACAAAAAAGCTCTGTTTTCATCTCAAAATTCCACAGTATTCTGGACATCTGTGTTGGTGAATCTTTTGCAATTTGTTTAATGAACAATGAAGACTGTAAAGAAGAAAGTTGTAGGTGGGATCAGTGTATTAGCGGCTGGCTGTAGCAACACAACCAGGAGGACTTTGACTTGGATAGCAGACGCGCTGGCCGACGCTAGCCGCCGACCGCACGGATGATCGGGTGAAGTCCTTCGTCCTTCCGTCGATCGCTGGAACGCAGGTGAGCACGGGTGTTGATGAGCAGATGAGGGCTGGCTGGCGTAGGTGGAGCGCTAATGTTTTTATCACGGCTCTGTGAGGTCCCGTTGCTATGTTAGCTTCAATGGCGTCGTTAGCAACAGCATTGTTAATCTTCGCCAAGCTGGAAAGCATTAACTGTGTATTTACATGTCCAGGGTTTAATAGTATTGTTGATTTTCTGTCTATCCTTCCAGTCAGGGGTTTATTTCTTTTGTTTATATCTGCATTTGAGCCCGATGCTATCACGTTAGCTCCGTAGCTAAAGTGTTTCGCCGATGTATTGTCGTGGAGATAAAAGTCACTGTGAATGTCCATTTCGCGTTCTCGGACTCTCATTTTCAAGAGGATATAGTATCCGAAGTGGTTTGAAATACAAATCCGTGATCCACAATAGAAAAAGGAGACAGTGTGGAATCCAATGAACCTTGTACCTAAGTTACGGTCAGAGCGAAAAAAGATACGTCCTGCACTGCACTATAGTCCTTCACTCTCACTTTCCTCATCATCATTTCCTCAAATTAATAGGGTAATCGTCGCTTTCTCGGTCCGAATCTCTCTCGCTGCTGGTGTATACAATGGGGAAATGTGAGCAGCACTCCAGCTTGTGACTTCACGCTACTTCCGGTAGGGGCAAGGCTTTTTTTTTATCAGCGACCAAAAGTTGCAAACTTATCGTCGTTGTTCTCTACTAAATCTTTTCAGCAAAAGTATGGCAATATCGCGAAATGATCAAGTATGACACATAGAATGGATCTGCTATCCCCGTTTAAATAAAAAAATGTCATTTCAGTAGGCCTTTAAAGGTAGCTCGACAGTGTATGCACTGTAGCGTACGGTGATGTGCTGCATGTATCATGATCAATAGTATAGTGACTTAATCGATGGACAGTTGTCCGTTTAGTCCAGCTGGTCGGGGACGTTTTCCAGTTAAATTGGGTAAACAATCCATTAATTCGGCACAGCTTGGCTCAAAGTTCCAGATTTGCAGCGTGACCAGGTCGCACTCTTTCGGCTTCCGTATGCTCTAAAGTTTCAGTGTCTTCTTTGTGCTCGCTTCTATAAGCAGGAGTTCATCCTCCGTATATTTAGTTTCAAAAGATAAGGTTGTAAATCATCATTTGACCAAAAATAGTTGTCTTTGTTGTCTATTACCAAGTCTGCCATGATTAGAAAACACACTCGCGTTTGATTCGGGAGTGGGAACATATTTGTTGCAGGAAGTCGGAAGTGCACTGCTATAGAAAGGGAAATCTGCGGTCCCTTCCAAGGTTTCTCATTGTTTCCATTGGGTTGAGTTTTTTTCTCCCCCTGATGTGGGATCAGAGCCGAGGATGTTGTTGTGGTTTGTGCGGCCCTTTGAGACATTTGTGATTAAGGGCTATGTAAATAA